>NW_022716829.1:4116340-4119668 GCF_011630105.1 Anneissia japonica
GACCCATGTAATCAGGAATACTGGTTTTATCATCCAAAATAGTGATCAGATCAAACAACTTCATACAATTTTGCTCAAAGTGGGAAGCGTTGTGGCATTAATCGACCATTCCAAAACGAAATTTAAGCAATTAGTTGAAGAATAGTTGCTAAGCTAGCACTGAATTCACGAACTTGTAAATTAATGTAGATTCTATGATGATATGTATATTATTAGTTTGATAGAAACAAAATAAATGAAAAGCTATTTGCTTCTAAAACAAAATTGTAAGATGTGTATAAGAGACAGCAAGTAATACAGATGACTATTTGATATTAATTTACTTGATAAACTTTTAAATGCCTAGAGCTCTGAAATATACAATGTATTATTATTATTATTATTATTATTATTATTATTATTATTATTATTATGTAACAGCGATAGATGAGCAGTGGGAATTGGATTTCGTGGATTTAACAACACTACAACGCTACAATAAACAATATAGTTTTCTCATTACATTTACCGATGTATTATCGAAATATGCGTGGGCTATCCTTATTAAGAACAAATCATCCGATACAATGTTGGATGCTATGAAGAAACTTTTATCGGGCAAAAGAAAACCTTTAAAATTTCATACAGATAGAGGTTCAGAATTTACAAACAATAAGGTTCAAGCATATCTTAAATCACAAGACATACATTTTTTTATGACAAACAATGAAACAAAGGCTAGTGCTGTTGAGAGAGATTCAATAGAACATTAAAAACGAGGTTGTAGAGATATTTGACGCCTAAAGTTACCAATAAATATATCGATGCGCTTCCCAATGATGTAATTTCTATTATTTGAAGAGCGTTTGCTAATCTAAAAACTCTTAATATTGAATTTGTAAATTAATGTAAATTTTATGACGATATGTATATTATTAGTTTGCTACAAACAAAAATAAATGAAAATCTATTCTTGCTTATTGCTGAAACCAAATTGTATCACCATCATCCTCATCACCAACGTCATCATGGTCGTCTTCACCATTGTAACCAGTTTAAATTATGATTTTACCCCCTCTGAAATTATCATAATTTTCGGGTCGTGGTATATTTATAACTTATTATCAGTTTTTTCTTGCTGTTCTTGTTTTGTATCTGCTCCACTACCAGCATACAATATAAATTTAAATAATAAGTGAGAGGCATACAATTTATATATAATTTAAAAATTCATTAAATAAGAGTTTTTAGATTAGCAAACGCACTTCAAATAATAGAAATTACATCATTGGGAAGCGCATCGATATATTTATTGGTAACTTTAGACGTCAAATAACTCTACAACCTCGTTTTTAATGTTCTATTGAATCTCTCTCAACAGCACTAGCCTTTGTTTCATTGTTTGTCATAAAGAAATGTATGTCTTGTGATTTAAGATATGCTTGAACCTTTTTGTTTGTAAATTCTGAACCTCTATCTGTATGAAATTTTAAAGGTTTTCTTTTGCTCGATAAAAGTTTTTTCATAGCATCCAACATTGTATCGGATGATTTGTTCTTAATAAGGATATCCCACGCATATTTCGATAATACATCGGTAAATGTAATGAGAAATCTATATTGTTTATTGTAGCGTTGTAGTGTTGTTAAATCCACGAAATCCAATTCCCATTGCTCATCTATCGCTGTTACATAATAATAATAATAATAATGATAATAATAATAATAATAATAATAATACATTGTATATTTAAGAGCTCTAGGCATTTAAATGTTTATCAAGTAAATTAATATCAAATAGTCATACAATTTTGTTTTAGAAGCAAATAGCTTTTCATTTATTTTGTTTCTATCAAACTAATAATATACATATCATAATAGAATCTACATTAATTTACAAGTTCGTGAAGTCAGTGTTAGCTTAGCAAATATTCTTCAACTAATTGCTTAAATTTCGTTTGGTATGGTCGATTAATGCCATAACGCTTCCCACTTTGAGCAAAAATGTATGAAGTTGTTTGATCTGATCACTATTTTGGATGATAAAACCAGTATTCCTGATTACATGGGTCGGTATCTAGGCCAACAAGAACATCGGAATATGGGACCGTGTTAGTTTTCTCATTGTAATTTTCTTCTGACGCTGAACCGCATTCATCTGCGCATTGTATCTTTTTTTCCTCAACTTGTTTTCTCTTTCCGCCAATATCATTTTCATCACCATTTGTTTCGTCGGGATGTTTCCCATTGTCGTTTTTATCCGTTCCAATACCACATTCATCTGTACCATTGATCTCTTGTAGCATATCTTCAACTTTATTAGATCGTCGTAGCATTCGATACCATTGATTAATAGGAAGATTAATTCCCTTTCTACTAGGGAAAAATTTTCCACGGTCTTCTTTTCGGTAGTATTCACGGATACAAATATATGTCTGACCGTTCCAACGCTGTGCGACAACATGTCTTTCTTTCGATAAATGAATACGCTTGGTTGACATGACAGTTTCTTTATTCTCCATAATAGGCTTCAGCGTTGGTGTAAACGAAGCGCTAGCATTTGGCCCAATTTCAACTTTCCGTTTCTTGGTAGGCTGCATAACGCGTTGCAAAGTATTCTTCGCCTTCTCAGTGACCATGGAGTCGGTGTAGTCGGCTGTTGGTTTATAGAAATTCATTCTGGTAGTATTTTATAACAGTATTTCGAAGAGACTAGAGTTTAAAAAGTTATTAGTGGATGAAGTTGAGCAAAACGATACTTTTACCTAAATTTTACTCTATTTTAAAAAGCCTACACTACCATCAACAAACACACATTTATACCAGTATTATTACTATTATTATTATTTTTTATTACTACTATCTTTTATTTTCATTATTATAAATTTTATTACTACCATTATTTTATGTATATTATTTTTACTACTATTATTAAAAATATCCCCCCGTGTTTTTTTTGGTTTTTTTAAAAGAAAACTTTTAACATATCGTTCATTGTTTAATTTCACTCATGACATCATGTGCCCGCTTATTTATCGGCTTTTTCGTTACTCATCAGACGTGATCTTAATGCGCTTCGCTCATTGGTTGATTTCAATCAAGCGTCATACGTACCAGCACATGTTTCGATCTTTTCATTATACGTCATTATTCGTCAGACTTCAACGTGACTGGGCCTGTCAATAGAAAACCTCGCTACGCGTCATCAATTTGAAAAACCCGCTATGCGTCATCAGTCAACTTATCAGTCAACTAAGCATTTTTTAGAACACTCGAGAGATCATGTAAGTTATTATCACTATTATTTAACGTTGAGACATTCTCAACAACAACAGTTCTTTTCAGAACTA
>NW_022716829.1:4119712-4125394 GCF_011630105.1 Anneissia japonica
ATGTAAGTTATTATCACTATTATTTAACGTTGAGACATTATCAAAAACAACACTTCTTTTCAGAACTATTTAGATATGCGAGACATACCGGTACTCCACACATATCATCCTTGACAAAAGGTTTTGAATAGAAAAAAGTTGCTATAAGACTTAACGATATCCCCAGTGAAACGTTGATTAGAGGAGTCTCTGTAATCTTATTGTAAAATAAATAAATATATAAATATATAAATAAATAAATAAATAAATAGGTCTAAATAAAATAAATAAATATTATATATAAAATATAGAGAGAGAAAGAAAATTGCAGTTGGAATTTATTAATCAATGATTGTTAACAGGAGAAAAAAAAGAGTGACTTACCCATCCTCCTTTTAAATAATTGATTTCACTCAGACGTCATACGTACCAGCGCATGTTTCGATCTTTTCATTATACGCCATTATTCGTCAGACTTCAACGTGACTGGGCCTGTCAATAGAAAACCCCGCTATGCGTCACCAATTTGAAAAACCCGCTATGCGTCATCAGTCAACTTATCAGTCAACTAAGCATTTTTTAGAACACTCGTGAGATCATGTAAGTTATTATCACTATTATTTAACGTTGAGACATTCTCAACAACAACAGTTCTTTTCAGAACTACTTAGATAGGCGAAACGTACTTTATACATGTCATCCTTGCCAAAATGTTTTGAATAGAAAAAAAGTTGCTATCAGACTTGACGCTATCCCCAGCGAAACGTTGATTAGAGGAGTCTCTGTAAACGTATTGTGTTCAGTATACGATTGATCGAAATTGTTCTGAACATAAACAATACTCTGTGTAGTCAATCAATGATTGTTAACACGAAAAAAAAATTGACTTACCCATCCTCCTCTCAAATTTATCCATTCCAAAAATTCCGTCTCCACGAAATTGTCTACACTCTGTATTACTTGATCAATCAAATCAGTTCTGTTTCTATCTTTACATAACACAGCTAACTTTCCTCCAAACACAAAAACCATAATTATACGGCCCCAGTTTATGATATTATCACTAAACATCTCTGTTACAACGTCTTTAAAAAACTCCTCAACATTCTCATTTGAATCAAGCGATACTTGTCTTGTCAAATTATAAAAATGTTTATCGTACGCTTTATACATCTTTTCGCAATATTTGAAAAAATTACAGTTCGTATCCTCTATCATTGCCTAGTTTATGTGCTACAGCGTATATTTCGATCTTTTTATTATACGTCATTATTCATCAGATTTGTAGAACCGTCATTAGAAAACCCCGCTACGCGTCACCAGTTTAAAAAACCTGCTATGCGCCATCAGTCAACTTATCAATCAACTTATCTTTTTTGGAACACTCGAGAGATCATCAAATGTAAGTTATTATCACTATTATTTAACGTTGAGACATTCTCAACAACAACACTTCTTTTCAGAACTACTTAGATATGCGAGACATACTTCACACATATCATCCTTGATAAAAGGTTTTGAATAGAAAAAAAGTTGCTCTAAGACTTAACGATATCTCCAGTGAAACGTTGATTAGAGGAGTCTCTGTATTCTTATTGTAAAATAAATGAATAAATAAATAGGCCTAAATAAAATAAATAAATATTATATATAAAATATAGAGAGAAACAAATTGCAGTTGGAATTTATTAATCAATGATTGTTAACACGAAAAAAAAAAGAGTGGCTTACCCACCCTCCTTTTAAATAATTGATTTCACTCAGACGTCATACGTACCAGCGCATGTTTCGATCTTTTCATTATACGCTATTATTCGTCAGACTTCAACGTGACTGGGCCTGTCAATAGAAAACCCCGCTATGCGTCATCAATTTGAAAAACCCGCTATGCGTCATCAGTCAACTTATTAGTCAACTAAGCATTTTTTAGAACACTCGAGAGATCATGTAAGTTATTATCACTATTATTTAACGTTGAGACATTCTCAACAACAACACTTCTTTTCAGAACTACTTAGATAGGCGAAATATACTTTATACATATTATCCTTGCCAAAATGTTTTGAATAGAAAAAAAAGTTGCTATCAGACTTGACGCTATCCCCAGCGAAACGCTGAGGAGTCTCTGTAATCCTATTGTATTCAATACAGTATACGATCGATCGAAATTGTTCTGAAAATAAATAAATAAATATTATTATATATAAAGTATAGAGAGAGAGAAACAAATTGCAATTTGAATTTATTAATCAATGATTGTTAGCAAGAAAAAAAAGTGACTTACCCATCCTCCTTTCAAATCTATCCATTCCAAAAATTCCGTCTCCGCGAATTTGTCTACACTCTGTATTACTTGATCAATCAAATCAGTTCTGTTTCTATCTTTACATAACACAGCTAACTTTGCTCCAAACACAAAAACCATATTTATACGGCCCCAGTTTATGATATTATCACTAAACATCTCTGTTACAACGTCTTTAAAAAACTTCTCAACATCCTAGTTTATATGTTACAAACGCTGAATTGATTTCTCGTGCAATTCTTTCAGTTACCATGCTTATATTTTTCCCTCGAATAACGCTATTTCTTCAAAATATATATTGTTAAAACGAATACTAAAATTATATGACCTCACTTACGGTTATACCAGTATTATTATCATAATCATTATTATTATTTTTTCATCATTATTTTTATTATTATTCTCGTTTTGATTAGGACTATTCAAAAAAATAAACACGTCATCGCTCTCAACCAATGAAAATCGTTCTTTACATGAGCCAATCAAACTAATTATATTCCTGTTTACATTCTACAGGGATATTCAAGTCACCATACCCACACATGACGTCATTCAAAAATAAATCAAGTCATCGTTATCAATCTCAGCCAATGAAAATCGTTCTTTACATGAACCAATCAAATTCAACCTTTCCACACTACGTCACCATACCCTCATTATACAATTTATTATACCAGCATAATTATATTGATCAACAATTGTCAATCATAAAAATATCCTCATAAATATATCATATCCATTGTTCTATTGTTTACGTCATATGTAAATAAACAGTTTCATACCCTATAAACAACCATAAACCACCTCAAGTGGTATACACAACTACTTACAAGCTCTTTTAAACCATTCATTATCATCATTTGTACAATTTATGAGTTTAAAATCAGATGAAAGGTAGATTGATTGATTTACACAAAATTCATGGTTTAAAATTCATTTTATGTTAGAAATGCCGTACTCTCTTCTTCCTGCTCTCATCAACTAATAACAGCACAGCATGGAGGTATCATAGAGAAACCAATTCTATTTTCTCTATGGAAGTTTAAAGTATAGAGCACAGTGAGTGCTTACTAATCGGTCGGCATAGATTTTGAGGGGGAAAGCTTTTGGTGGGAAATTAGAAATAGAACTACCAATGAAAATTAGGGTGATGGGTTAAGTCCAATCTTGAGCCTATTTTGCATACATCGCCGTATATAAATAGGCTATAGTAGCTGTATGCGAAGGAATTCATTTGATAGTAGAGGCTCGTTTTGGTTAGTACAGTATAAGAAGTAAAAGGAAGGTTGTGTTTACTTTTTAGTATATGTACACCTTACAAGGAAGCCTAATTATTTGGCATTTTAATAAGTCGATAACCATTAATTAAAGCTGCTGAAAATAAGAAAAGAATCATGATCTAACAGCATGGAATATCGTTGTATACAGTATATTATTGAAAACACGTTCAATATCCCCTTCTTTCTACCAAATATATAAGAGGCGCGGGTTTAGAATGGGTATAGTGGTTGTTTCTGTCGCTGAAAAAAAGTAAAAGAAATAATTGGTTGCCTATACGCCTCAGAGGTTATTTTCGGTCGTCTAGAGAGTACTGGAAAACCTGTCTCTTATACACATCTAGATGTGTATAAGAGACAGACATAAAGGTGATTTACTTAATTTATCATTATCATGATGTCATGGCGAGATTGCGTCAAGTAACGTCGGAGTTCGTAAACTTGTGGTATCACTCGTAAATAAGTCGAAACAGACAGACCTATCCGTGTCCAAGCTGTAATTGACTGACTATATTTTTTTTGAAATTTCAAGGATACCACTGACATAATGAATATAACAAAATGTGTACAATATGCATATTCATATTATTATTGAATAATTCCTCAAAAAATTACATGAAATTTCTGGACCGCCATTGACCCTATATTTGTATGGTTTCTATATCTTCTTCATCACTAACTTTATATATAACATATATATATACATATATATAGGCCTATATATGTATATTCAAGTAATAATACAATTGTTGTAATAATACTTTCGACTATAAGTCATCATTAGCTATATATATATACATATATAATAGGCCTATATACTGCAAAGATAGGTCAAAGGTCAATAAAAAAAGTTTCTGGTTGATATAGAGAAATTATTCTGTTAGAGTATAAATGTGCATATTGTAAACATTTTGTTACAAAAAGCAACTCTGTACGATCAGTGGTTGCCAAGATATTAAATTCACGCAAAGTTGAGGTCAAAGGTCAAAAGCACAATTTCCGGTCATTTCTAGAGAAAATTGTCAATTATAGTAAATATAAATATGCATGTTTTAAACATTTTGCTACAAAAAGCAACTCTGTACGACCAGTGGTTTTCTAGATATAGCTCCCTATATTTCCACCCCTAATTTGCATATTTATGCTAATAAGGTCGGCAAAATGGCACTTCCGGTCATTTTTGAAGAAAATGTTTCATTAGCGTAAATAGAAACATGTACGTTCTGAACAACTTTAAGAAAGAATCAACTTTCTAAGACAAGTGGTTACCAAGATATCAGTACCCTACATTTTCAGAACTAATTTGCATATTTTAACTAATTTGCATATGAAGATGTGCGTAAAAAAATTGGCGACTTATTTTATTGGATTCAGCATACTTCAAAGTATATATTCCATCCAAAAAACTAAAATGATCACAAATTTCCCACGGGAGCTTATTTTTCGACATATGCCCCCGGACTAATTTATCATGTTGAAGGGGGTTTAATCTAAGCGGTTTCTTTATTCTATGTCATTGTTTATTTCTATCTTTATTACCGACTGAGATCTTTATTCCCACACTGATATTAGCTTCATTATTATTACAGTGACCAATTAATATATCTGTTAATTATTTCTATTGTTACTTCGCCCCTTAATTTTTTGTCCAATCACCATGTTCATTATATTCTTTTTTTTCTCTTTTGTGGGGTCGTCCCACTTTTATTTGTTCCATGATTTCTTTGAACATAAATATTGTTTTGTTACTATTGACATATCTATCACTTATTTTAAATTAGTACTATTATTCTATTTCCTTTATACATTAATTTTTTTTTCCATTTCTAAACATTATACAATTAATACAATAATTTAATTACTCCTCCCATCAAACCATCAATGCAACAAAGCATAATCACCCAACGGTCAAGAAAGTATGATAGTAATAATGATATTAATAATGGTGACGATGATGATAATAACAACAACAACAATAACAATGATAACAATAATAATAATAATAATAATAATAATAATAATAATAATAATAGTAATAATAATAATTAACTTAGTCAATCATAGCAAATAGCTTATTTAACTATAGTGTTCTGTACATGCAATATTGAGGTAATATTATGT
>NW_022716830.1:0-627 GCF_011630105.1 Anneissia japonica
GACGCGGACGTGGATGGAGCAGCAGAGGGCTAAGGGACTGTCTGTTCATGGACCGTTGTAATTTTCAACTCTAACATTAACATTATCATTATCATTGATTATTTCGTTCTGCAAATTACTAGGTACTCTTTCTTTGATCTCAGATTCGCCTCGTTCATTGATAACATCCAAGTCACCTTCATTTATCACATCATTTAAACTACGTTCATTAATCACATCAGTTGAATCATGTTCATTAATCACATCATCCAAATCACGTTCATTAATTACATCAAAACTCTTGTTCGGAACATGTCTTAAGTGTTTCACATTGCTTAGAATAAGTTTACCATTTTCTGAATTAACCAATTCAAATGCATTATCTCCTACTTGTTTCAAAATAACATAGTGTGTTCTAAAGTAAGTTGGATCAAGTTTACTTTGTTTAATACAGTTTGCAACAAACACTAAGTCTCCTATCTTAAAATTATGCACTTCTGCCTGTCGGCGAGTGTCGGCATAAACCTTCATCTTAGCCTTATAGGTCTAATTATGGTTCTTTAATTCTGCGGAAATATCCTGTAAGTTTCCTGTCGATATCGCGGCAACTTAGTCTTTATGTTTCTGCCAAATAGCAATTCAGCTGGC
>NW_022716831.1:0-1040 GCF_011630105.1 Anneissia japonica
TATGTATATATGTATATGTGTGTATATATATATGTATATATATATGTATATGTATATATATATATATATATTTTATATATATAATATTAAAATTGATATATGTAATATTAAAATCGATAAATAAGACACAGAGAAATTTTTTAAATATATATAATATATATATGTATATATGTATATGTGTATATATATGTATATATGTATGTATATGTATATATATACATATATATTTTTATATATATGATATTAAAATTGATATATGTAATATTAAAATCGATAAATAAGACAGAAAAATTTTTTAAATATATATATAATATACATATGTATATGTGTATATATATGTATATATATATATGTATATGTATATATATATACATATATATATTTTTATATATATAATATTAAAATTGATATATGTAATATTAAAATCGATAAATAAGACACAGAAAAAACCATAGGGCCTATACACAATATGTAGATTACAATAAAAACATCTGTGTTTAAATTCTTCAGGAGTGTCGGCATGGGGGTTTCATCGACATGTGCCCGTGTTGGAGCAATGCTTGCCCCACTGATTCTTTACTTCCAGCGAGCGTGGAAGCCTCTGCCACTTCTTGTTTTTAGTGTCATGTCAATCACTGCTGGTTTGCTGACATTAATTTTACCAGAGACGAATAATCAAGCTCTGCCACAGACGATCGAAGATGCTGAGAATTTTGGAAAGTAAGAATGAAGCATTTTGTCAACTTACTTTGTCAGCATACATATACTTTTATGCTTTAAAGTCTTGATAAAGACACGCAATAGGAAGGACTCCCAGCTCCAACATAATATTTTGTCGCATCATGTCTGAGAAATTGATTACTGTACTTTGCCTATGAAGATTAACTTATAACTCACAGCGTCACAAGCTGAGTAGAGGCGATTAGAATTTTGTTGAGATCATGTGTAAACTGAAACTCAGATTTCAATTTCTTTTCTGAGAATACTTAGTTCTAACAACCAAATCCTGAGCAAGGAGTTAAAGCGGCACCCCTGTCTTA
>NW_022716832.1:0-1169 GCF_011630105.1 Anneissia japonica
TCTTTGCTTAAAAGAGAAATATTGCAAATAATATTTTATTTATTGCAGAAATGAAGAAACAATATGAACTGACAGCCCTACATTTTACCAAAATAACTTAAATGTTAAGTTGCAATGGAAATATATATAATTAGGGCAAGGAAAAATGTTATTATATTTACAAGTTACAGAACCATGTAAATATACTTGCACTGTAATATTGAAAAAAAAAAACAGACATAATTATAATGCTACAAATGTACATGTTTAAGAACCAGTTTATGTAAAAAAACTTAGCACAGTGAAAATAAACAATAATTTAAGAGCTGTCTTGGTTTAAATGAGATATATTGAGAAAAAATAATAAATATATTATTATGAATAATGTCAGTTAATTCTGACGAAACGTGAAAACATTACCAAGTATATTTCCTTGCTAGCCTAGGCTCTGGCCTATGCTAGCTCGATTACAAAATAAATAATAAAATCGTTCGCAAATAATAGGCCTCATAGATAGGCTACGACCCTACCCTACCTAGCAACGCTAGACCTAGGGCCTAAGGGCCTAGGCCTAGCCCGAAAAAGTACACCTATCCCGCCGCCAGGCAGTATCATGAGCATGTGGTGAAAACAAGGGTGAATTTTCTAACTTCTTAAATTTCGTGATTTCTTCGTTGCTGGCCTTGAAGCTAAAAAAATCGGTTATCCTTTCTCGGTGCTTCATCCTCCTCCTAGGCTATTTTTGGCGTGTCGCATGTCCTCGATCCCAGAGAAATGAAAAATGTCGAGCGCCCAAACTTTTGTGATGACTTCGTGCCAAAGTAAATAAACTACGGAGCACGCGATTGGTCAAATAGCTTAGGCAACAAACCTCTTATATTCATTTTGAAGTCTTGCTGTTACGTCATTCAGCTGGCTGCAGCTTTGTTTTGATTTCTACGATCGGACTACGAACGATAGCGACAAATAAACAGTGCCAAAAATGCTCCTATTTTGTAATAAATTGCACTATTTTTGAAAACGGGGGATCGTTTTCTGGTTAAGGGGGTTCGCTGGCAAAAGGGGGGTTCGCTGAAAAAGGGGGGTTCGCCCGAACCCCTAAAAACCCCCCTGGCTACGGGCCTGCAGCCCCTATGCATCTCCGATAGTTTTAGTTAGGAAGAAAGATGGCAGTTTAAGGTTTTGCGTAG
>NW_022716833.1:0-1307 GCF_011630105.1 Anneissia japonica
CAATTGACAAGACCATCACTCGCTCATCTTTCCACTGGTGTTTCATCAAGATATTTTCAAGAACCCTCTTGTTGATTTCAAGTTTGCCCTCTCTCACCGAAGCTATTTGCATTTGAGTTCCCTCTACTCTGTCTAAGTCTAAGGATAAATAATACATTAAAAATGACTGTCAAACATGTTGCACACATAGGGCTTATTTTATTACCATCATAATTGTAGTAAATACTGATTATTATACCGGATTCATAGTTTATTAGGAATCGCTTTAAAATCAGTGGCACACAACAATTTGATTTGTTGAAGTCTATAAAACGAAAGCTGAAAAAACGAACAAAATCTTTCAAATTGCTCGGTAGGAAAAAAAAGCGATACATTACACAAACCCAGCTAAAAATACAATGTGTATCAGGCGTACACTCTTCAAACAATATAGCAGAGAACAAAATATTGGAAGCGGAGTGGAAACTGTTTTACAACTTCCCAGCCGCACAGAGGCATTGAACATTCTAATTCCGTCTTTGATCATAATGATCATGGTTCCTGGTTCATTTCCCTCTACATCTGATCCACATGGAATTCTTGATGCGCCAAGTGTTTTTATTATCTGCTCGACCGATGATCTTAGGATATGTCTAGTCAATGACATGCTTCTGCTTGATGGCGTGGTCTGCAATGACGGATTTGCTAAATTCGGGTGTAATTTCTTCTATGTTGTAATTTTCTGCTTCTCTTTGATGTTTTTTTAATCTCCCAGTTTCACCAAAGTATTTGTATTTACAGTTACCACAAAGAATTGTATACACACAGCTGTATTGTTCTTGTAAACTCGATCTTAAATTGGACAAGCAGTCTTTTAAGTGATAAGTGTGGTTTCATTGCTGTGTTGACACTTACTTTCTTGAACATTTTAGACACTTTCTCCGATAAACCAGCAACGTATGGGATGTCAACTAACCTTTATACTTCTTCCTGTGTTTTTTCTTTTTTTCAGCTTAGGATGTGTAAAAGCTCCAAGGTTAGCATTTTTGTTTTGTATTTTTCTCCTCCATTTTCTTTTTAAATGCTTGGAATGGGATAGTAAAAATTAGAAATCGCTGTTAAGATGTGTCTTTCCTTGTTTTCAATAACGATGTTGTTCATTACGTTCCGGTAATGTGCGAATAACTCCCATCTTTTATGTAATGGATGAGAATAAAAATTCAAATACTGGTCCATGTGAGATGGTTTCCTGTATACAAGGAGTTTAACAGTTCCATCTTGCTTACGAACGATCGAGGTATCGAGGGAGGGTATTTTACCATCACTTT
>NW_022716834.1:0-868 GCF_011630105.1 Anneissia japonica
GTATATAACTTGCAAAACAAAAGAAAATGAATCTCATCTTCGATACTACCATCTTGGCAAATACAGAGTCTATTTTTATAATTAACATTGTTTTTACGCCCCTTTTCAATTTCAAGGTTATGATTTGATATACGAAAAGATGTCATTAACAGTTTGAAATACGGTTTTATATTCATTGAGAGATAAGCTTCAATTCCAAAAGTACACTTGAATTTAACATATTGTTTCAATTTATTTGAATTATTTATACTGTTAAACCAATTTTGTTCATCTATGTCTTGGCATCGTTCGTTAAAATTATAAATGAAAGCCGTTTCATCACCCACCCCTTGGTTCATCCAGACTTCCCCATATCCATAGTGAAACAGAAGAGACCTAATGCAACTTGCCCAACAATCATTGTCATTATCTATAAATCTTAACTGTTCGACATATGCATTATATACCAGCCTCTCTCTATCCAATGTAATAATTCTCAACCAATATTTAATGATTCTTGTCAATCTTTTAGATCTAATTGTATGTCGGCCCAGTTCACCTCTAATCGCTGCACTCTCTGAATTTCTTTTTTGTCCTAATACAAATTTACAAAATTTAACATGGATTTTTTAAATATTTTCGCCCATTATGTAGCCCCAGACTTCACTCCCATAGTCTAGAATTGATTTTAGTTTAATGTCAAAAATTTTAAAGTAAATGTTAATTGGTAAATTACCCATAGACTTTGTATTTGCCATAATTGCATACATAGATTTCGACGCTTGTTCAGCCAGAGTTTTTTGTGCCATAGACCAAATACCACAAGATGAAAAAACAATACCTAAATATTTAAAATATGGAACGACTTCAATTAAATTACCTCGGTATG
>NW_022716835.1:0-874 GCF_011630105.1 Anneissia japonica
ATAGTGATTATATAATTAATAGTATGACATAGAAACAGCAAATTATTTTTAAGATTATAAAATATTACCTTTATTTCAATTGTCATTCGTATTTATACAGGCTGTACAAACAATTGAAATTAAGAAGAATCATTTTTCAATATTGTTTAGTGAACAACTTAAATATCTTTCCAAACGCATGTAGGCGAATGAGAAAATAAAATTTTAATGATGAACGTAAACAGTGTAATAATGCAATAGATAAATGCTTTAAATTTATATAATTAAGGAAGAAATATATATATATATATATATATATATGCATATATATACATATATATATATATATATATATATATACATAGATATACATATATATATATACATATATCTCAGGGGAGCGAATAGCATAATAAAACACATACTTATTAGTTAATTTACATTTTTAATTAAAATACATCGGGTCTTCAGTCTTCGTTAATTAAAACGTGACGAATTAACGATAACTAAAAGAAATTCTAATCCATTCTAATAATTTACGCGAGCACGGAATTTACGTGAGCACACATGCGCGCAAATATTCGATTATATATGAATTTTAATATGCTTGTTCATACAAAGTGATGTGTTCATCGAGAAGATTATGACACAAAATGGACGGTGTATACCACGTGACTTTCGCAAACCAAGGAGCGAAATGTCTCAATTCTTTATAAATATGGCTCTGACTCGTACTAGGACCAAGGGCAATGATAAAGACTAAATACATCACCCACTATGAACACTAATTAAAAAGAGAACTAGCAAAAGGATTTTTTGTTCTAGAGTGGATTTTTGATATGCCATTAATAATCGAATCAACCTTAAAATCATTTTTTAGCTATTTTTTTTATGA
>NW_022716836.1:0-314 GCF_011630105.1 Anneissia japonica
TTCCGCCATATTTCGAGTACTTTTCCGAAAAACTTCAAACTTTCAATGGAATAGTGTTTGTTTCATGCTATCTCACCGTGCCTAACAAAAAAATTACGTTTTAACTCAACTTTTTAACATTGTCAATTTTTGCACAAAAGTGCTTATCTCGCCGAGTTGAGCACTTAGTGCAAATTTTTGACTTTCCGCCATATTTCGAGAACTTTTCAGAAAAACTTCAAACTTTTATTGGAATAGTGTTTGTTTCAGGCTATCTCACTTTGCCTAACAAAAAAAAAATTACATTTTGACTCAACTTTTTAACATTGTCACTT
>NW_022716836.1:327-522 GCF_011630105.1 Anneissia japonica
AGTGCTTATCTCGCCGAGTTGAGCACTTAGTGCAAATTTTTGACTTTCCGCCATATTTCGAGAACTTTTCAGAAAAACTTCAAACTTTCGATGGAATAGTGTTTGTTTCAGGCTATCTCACTATACCTAAGAAAAAAAATTGTATTTTGACTCAACTTTTTAACATTGTCACTTTTTGCACAAAAGTGCTTATCT
>NW_022716837.1:0-1427 GCF_011630105.1 Anneissia japonica
GTGTTTCCTTCAATCACAAACACTTTGTCTTCCAAAACATGTTTGTTCTAGATTATCTGTGTCCAAAAATATCTTAAACACCTGAATGGATTAGCTTGACCATAAGGTATAAAACGTTTACTAGAAGTATGGTTCAATTTCGGTTGACACTTTGGGCACAATTTCTTGAACCGTTCAGAACTAATTATGTTACGTTCACATCCGGTAAGACGTGTTGAAATAAATAGTTAAAAATTAATCCTGTCTCTTATACACATCTAGATGTGTATAAGAGACAGCTTAAACATGGTTCATCAAAGTCGGTGTCTGACGATGCATCATGTGCTGTTTTCACATAATGTGTGTTTTCTGAATAATCATCTGAATCTACATCTGAAGACAAATTTCTGTCCATGACACTTTTAGTAGTTTGTCGAATTAACACAAAAACCTTTGGTCATAGATCATTTTATTTTCAGCTGCTTTCCTTTGGAATTCCTTGCCCAAATATATTACTGAATCACCATCAGTTGCTGTTTTAACACAAAACTTAAGACGCACCTTTTTATTATAAAATGTTAAGCGCATTTGATTTTTACTTCGGTTTAGTTGAAATTACCCCACGTCTTTGCGAGCAAGATAGCTGATGTGCCCTAAAACCTTCATTTATTGCATTACACACTAAATACTTTATACTATCCCAACAAAGACATAGAACTCAACACTAAGTCCATCTGACCCTGGGGATTTATTTTTTTTCATATCTGAAAGAGCATTCTCACACTCATCAATAGTGACAATGCCTTCACATAGATCTTTTTCTTCTTCCGAAAGTGCGTTCACCCTGGTACTAGCGAGGTACGTTTTTATTTGCTCAGGGCATATAGATTGATTTACGTAGATCATTTTTTAAAAGGCGTGAATCGTGCATATGAAATATTATTCTAATCAATTTCAAATCATCAGCATAGAGTAAACAATGGGAATTGAAATTCGAAGGTAAGTCGTTTATAAAAAGGGTAAAAAATAAAGGTCCCAAATTTGTTCCCTGTGGGACACCTGATCTCACAGGGAGCCAGTCTGATGAGGGAGCCAGACAGACAGATCAATTGAGACCCATTTTTTCGATTGTATAAGTAATTGCGCAAAAGCTTTAAAACATTTCCAGTAAAACAAAATTTAGAAAGTTTATAAATGAGGAGTTTATTGTCGACTGTGTCAAAGGCCTTTGAAAAATCAGTGTATATGACATTACATTGTGTTTTATTGTCAAATGCTTGATATGCAAAAGAAATTAATGTTGCAAGGTTGGTGGTACATGATCTATTTGGTATGAAGCCATGCTGAGCAGGGGAGAGAACGGGTAAGACGTGTTGAAATAAATAGTTAAAAATTAATCGTTCAAAAATGTTAGATATAGTTGGTAATATAGATATTGGGCGGTAATT
>NW_022716838.1:0-640 GCF_011630105.1 Anneissia japonica
CCCATATGATATTTGCTATTGTCAATATGTATGTTGTTAAATGAATAAACAATTAATATCAAAATAGTGATATAAAGTGCTTACCCAAACTTGATCACCATGACAAAAAGCATGGATAATGTATGTATGTATGTTAAATAAATTTAGGAAGTTTAAAGATAAGAGTATTGTTCCAATTATTAAGAAACATAAAGGTATAAAAGATCTCACATGGATATTAATTGATAATGATGATGATGTTCATCAATGTTTCTCAAAACTGCTTATTGTTCAGCAAAATATACAAGTACATAAGCCCTATGATATTTGCCATTGTCAATATGACAATATTCAAGAGCTAACTTAAATACGATAACAAAATGTACACATAGGAGTAGTTGTGTACACAAATTGAATACAGTAAGCTACAGAAGTTGCGGCGTTTTTTTATAGGAATATTTCTTGTTTATGTTTGATTCAAACATAGCAAAACTAGTGAAACAAGGATTGAATGATCACACAAATTTAAAATTAGATATAACAATAAATAGGCTACAGGACATACGGGCGACATAAATCAGAGGTACTGTGCTCCTCTCTATTGTTTCAAAACATGTACAGTACTAATAGCATGATCGCCGAAAAAAAAAAAAAAAAAAAA
>NW_022716839.1:0-1806 GCF_011630105.1 Anneissia japonica
TGAGACCGCGCCAAATGATTTAATTTGCCGTACGATTTCAGTGTGATATTTTACAGCTCCGACCCGATTGATTCAGCCGCACCTATCCAGTCCTCACACGCCCAACCCATGCAATACCGGACGATTTGCAACACGGAATATAGCAGTATTGCTGTCAGACCATGGGCCTATTAAGCTTTTGCCCGGACAGGAACTATATTTCGCGTGTCGACGTTGACAATCATGGTTAAAGCTTCTGGTGTTGGTAGTGGTAGATAGGTAAACGCTGGTGTCAATCACTAGCTGACTGACCTCCTCATTGAATCCTTCTTTCTCGGCGAGCATAGCACACTGTATCATATGCTGATTCTGTGAAACAGCCTCTCCGATGTAGTTAGAATTTCCATACTTTTCATATAATTCAAAAATACTATGTATCGCTTCAGATGTTGATTTCATATTGACGACTGACGAACGTGACCTTTGGGGAAATAAAACGGCCTATGTGTGATTTCTAGAATGTAACCTTTGATCTCTTCGCTATTTAATTAACTGCCATGTGTAGGCCTGTACAAAAAAAATCAATAAACGTATAGTATCGGTATCCCAGGCATGTCTCTCTGATCAGCCATGATCAATTTCTTAATACTTGTTATTATGAGGCAAGATTCGGGAACCTCGTGAACTTTAGAATAATGCCGTCCAGCAGCCATATCATGAGCTCCCCGAATTACGCACCGTTCACACGTGGTATTTACGTGCCATCGGGGGTCGAACTAAATACAGTAGGCCTATTTTAATTTGCCTTTTTAAACTTTAAACCTTAAATCTGACGACAAGGCAGCCGCGTAGCCCCTTTAAAGTACGCACGCTTCCCCACCCCCCACCCCACCAATCCCAAAAAATAATAATGAAAGCTCGAGTCCCCAGTTGCCCAATTGAAAATGTCCGATGCAAAAAAAAAACACGCTCAAGTATATTTAAATCACCTCCAAACACCCCAAACTTAATCACGACTCCCAACTCCACCTCTCCTGCACGCACTACCCCCCCCCCCCCCCCCCCCCCCCCCCCCCCCCACCACTTTCCATTTCAAGAATCTGGATACACCACTGCCTTTTGATATGAAGTGTCAACCGAGGTCCGAATAAAGCCGGTTGGGGGTTTGGCGTCGTCGTCATATTTTTTTAATATTTAGTATACTTCTATTATATTCTGTCAGTTAATAATACAGTATAATAAACATTGGTGACCCTGCTACGACTGTTCCAGTTAAGCAACTAGAATTCATTATACGCGATTATTCCCTAAAGAAAGCTACATTAAGCTACTAGTCATTTAACACCTGTGTAGCTCCTGGGATTATGGACACGAACGAATGTAAAAATTAAACAAATAAATAATATAAGTAAAATCAAATAAGTAAAAAAAACACATCAGTATTGTAAAATCGAATCTCCAATTTTGTGATCTATCTTGCATGGTACTAGACGAACTTGCCAAGTACCTGTAGTATAGATCGCTTTCACTTCAGACTCTCATCTCATCTCCCATACTACCAAATGCATCGACTATGGATGGACAATGGGAACAACCTATACTCTCCTGTAGTAAACGATCTTCCGAAAAAATGGCACCACGCTGGTCACTGCAAATGAGCAAAGTATGCAGTATGCACGGAGATGTGTACATGTGAGGCATCAGGTGAAAGTGAGAACGCTGCACCATAAGTAGCCGCCAATTCAATGATTGATTGATTGATTGATTCAACTATATTGTTAGTGGTAGCTCTTTTACAGTGGCATATCTAGGGGAGGGCGCAGGGGG
>NW_022716840.1:0-531 GCF_011630105.1 Anneissia japonica
TCTCTACTTTTCCGTTTCAATTTTAAATAGTTTTGCATTATGTGGCCGTTTGCTGTTTTATGGGTTTTTCCCATTTACCTTTTAAAATTTATATATTAGTAAAGAATCTCTATTGAGATCCAGCGGGCCGCCATTTATGCACGGTAGAGATTGCATCTTTTAGATCTCCGATCTTGTTCACAAATTCACGGACTAGTGCTGTCTCGTAAGAATTTCGTAGGACGCGTTAAGAATGACAAAATATCCTCTGTATCTACTGGAACCGAGCCACATAGCTTGTATTCCACTATTTGCATTCACACCTGGGCTGTGTATATATATTGCCTTGGTTTGGCTCTCTGTAATCATTAGTGGTCGTGGGACTAGTTTGGGCCCTACCTAAGCTGGTCGAACGTTTCGTTTGGGTCTATACCCTACCTGCACTGATGAGGCCTGGAAGGCCGAAACGGATCCGTCTGCAGGTATTGGGATTCCTTCCAGTGGATGCTCAGGTTATTTTGTCATTCTGATCGGATTTTCTCTACTGTTCCG
>NW_022716841.1:0-1557 GCF_011630105.1 Anneissia japonica
ACCTAACCTTAATTTGGATTAAATTTAGTGCATTGAATACAATTTAAAGTTATTTAAAGAAAATAAACTGTTTAAAAGAAAAAAGCACTCTCTCGTGGAAATTATGTTATCCCAACACACAGCACCTTTAAATACTCTCACGGGCTACAATAAACATTGACACTGGTCACCTGGTACTTATCTAACCTTAATTTGGGATTAATTAATTTAGTGCTCTAACACAATATCTGAGCTATTTAAAGAAAACACTCTCTCGCGGAAATGTGTGTTTCACCCGCTAAACGCACCTTTAAATACCTCACTGAGAATGGAAAAGATCTGATATGGTCTCCAAAAACTTATATAACACTAATATGGAACAATATAGTGCATTAAATACAGCTTAAAATTGTTTAAAGGAAAAAGCACTCTCTCGCGGAAATTATGTTATCACAACACACAGCACCTTTAAATATACTCACAGGCTACAGTAAACGTTTGCACTGGTCACCTGGTACTTACCTAACCTTAATTTGGATTAAATTTAGTGCATTGAATACAATTTAAAGCTATTTAAAGAAAACACTCTCTCGTCTCGCGGAAGTGTGTGTTTCAACTGCTAAATGTACCTTTAAATACCTTTCAGGGGGTGGAATAGAGCTCATATGGTCTCCCAATACCTATCTAACACTAACATGGAACAATAATGTGTGTTTTACCTGCTAAATGTACCTTTAAATACCTTACAGGGGATGGAATAGAGCTCATACGGTCTCCCAATACCTATCTAACACTAACATGGATGCATTTAATACAACTTCAAACTGTTTAAAGGAAAAAACACTCTCTCGCGGAAATGTGTGTTTCACCTGCTAAATGTACCTTTAAATACTTTACAGGGGATGGAATAGAGCTCATACGGTCTCCCAATACCTATCTAACACTAACATGGAACAATATAGTGCATTAAATACGACTTAAAACTTTAAAGGAAAAAGCACTCTCTCGCGGAAATTATGTTATCACAACACACAGCACCTTTAAATACTCTCACGGGCTACAGTAAACATTAGCAGTGGTCACCTGGTACTTACCTAACCTTAATTTGGGATTAATTTTAATGCGTCTAACACAATATAAAGCTATTTAAAGAAAACACTCTCTCGCGGAAATGTGTGTTTCACCTGCTAAATGTACATTTAAATACCTCACAGAGGATGGAAAAGAGCTCATACGGTCTCCCAATACCTATCTAACACTAACATGGAATAATATAGTGCATTAAATACGATTTAAAACTTTAAAGGAAAAAGCACTCTCTCGCGGAAATTATGTTATCACAACACACAGCACCTTTAAATACTCTCACGGGCTACAGTAAACATTAGCAGTGGTCACCTGGTACTTACCTAACCTTAATTTGGGATTAATTTTAATGCGTCTAACACAGTATAAAGCTATTTAAAGAAAACACTCTCTCGCGGAAATGTGTGTTTCACCTGCTAAACGTACCTTTAAATACCTCACAGAGGATGGAAAAGAGCTGATATGGTCTCCAAATACAGTACTCATAATATA
>NW_022716841.1:1588-1886 GCF_011630105.1 Anneissia japonica
CTGTTTAAAGGAAAAAGCACTCTCTCGCGGAAATTATGTTATCACAACACACAGCACCTTTAAATATACTCACGGGCTACAGTAAACGTTGCACTGGTCACCTGGTACTTACCTAACCTTAATTTGGATTAAATTTAGTGCGTCGAACACAATATAAAGCTTTTTAAAGAAAACACTCTCTCGTCTCGCGGAAGTGTGTGTTTCAACTGCTAAACATACCTTTGAATACCTCGAAGGAGCTCATATGGTCTCCGATATACTTATCTAACACTTACATGGAACAATATAGTGCATTAAA
>NW_022716842.1:0-1180 GCF_011630105.1 Anneissia japonica
TCAATTCTATATATATATATAGAATTGACCAGGGGCATGACTTGAGAATACATGGGCTGAAGCCCAACACAACAAGTGGTCATCTTCAAAGCCCTGGCCAACAAAAATACGATAAAATGTGTGAAATAACATAAAAAATATAATAAAGAAAGAGAAAAAGTATTTAAACATTCATAAGATTAATAAAATAATTAAAAAGAGAAGTTTTGAAAGAAATACAATACATAGTTGTGATATATTAATTGTTGTTCATTATGTTTGATATTTCAATTTCAAATAAGTGTGATGTATTCACCTACAGTTCAACAACTGGAGCACCTGTACTTGATAGTTCAGTTAAAAAACTGCAATTCTTTTTTGAATCTCAATAATGAAGGACTTTCAATGATGTAAATTTATAATAAAGAATTTACATTGACTTAATTGTTCACTGGGGATATTTGTAATGAATTTGTTTATTATATAACCATGTATGGCAAACAGACACTTTAGTGAAGTTTAGGGATTTTTTTTGTAATAGAAACATTCCTTAACTCTCAGTTTTGGTTTTTGTATTTTGAAATATTTCCTTTTCTTGAGTGAAGAATTTTAGAACATATATTATATGTGTTGTAGTGTGTTGACTTATATATATATATATTTATTAAAAAATTTTATTGTATGTTAGTGGGACCTCTATGTGCTTGGCCACTTGCTGACTTTTGCTGTGAAAAACCTTAAATTACCAATTTTAAATTGAAGGTTGATAACTAAGTTTAATATATGTTTTGGTTTTTATATTTCAGAATACTTGCCTTTATTGAGTGATGAAATTCAGAACATATATTTCAGTGTTGTTTTGTGTTGATATCTCTAAAGACATTTTATTTTTATTTTACGTTAGTGGTACCTGCATAGGTTTATGTCATTCTGGTCACTTGCTGTCTTTTTGCTAAGAAAAACATTAAATTACCAATTACCAATTTTAAATTGAATGTTAATAACTATATTTTATGTATTGTCATCATGACCTCACTCCATTCTTAGACATCACACTTTCAACTGTGTTAGAGACTATAATAAGACATTCCATTCTGTCTGATAAGCTAAAATAAAACAAGGTAAAATTTATTGGGATCGTACACAACACAAACATAGATGTATATTAATCTACAGTACCTTGATTCTAAATTGCACACAT
>NW_022716843.1:0-932 GCF_011630105.1 Anneissia japonica
CCGGACGAACTGAAGATACTGAAGACGGTAGTGGACCAGCTAGTCGATCCCGATAACACGGAACTTTTGGAAGGGGAAAGGTACTTGATCATCGGCAACAGGAACAACGCCGGCACGATGGAAGATCTTTTGGAAACGCTGGAGCGAACGACAGGAATATGCGGCCAATAATGCAAGAATATAATGAGTTCCATGCCGAGTGGAGACAAGAAGCCGTTCCGGTTCGTGGAAGAATTCTGTCGCAAGCGACAGCTCCTGCTGTGCAGCTTCGGAACGGAGGCATACGTGGCTTCTCACGACGACGAGTACCGGTTGATATCCGACGAGATGATCGAGAAGATGGAGGAAGCCGACGAACTGGGCAGCGATCGCGACCGCGTTTTCCTCGACAGAAACCACTTGCGGCTGAGAACTGGTAGCCGCATGCAGGAGCTGAAATTTCTTTCGCATCTCCGGGTGCACCCCAGGCACACATACTGAGGCTCGACAGATTTCGATCCGCGTGCCGACGTTCGTTACATCAAACAATTACCGACGACGGAAAACGGTCATGCCCAAGTGAACGTCGACTTTTACGAGACGAGGCTGCGATTCTTGAGAAAGCGGACGCTCTTGGCTTGCGAAGACGGTGGGTGCCAGGAGAACGGACTGGTGGAAGTACGATTTAATTTGCACGATGCAGCCAACTTGTCCAAGGTATTATCCTGTCGGCTGTGGGACGGTTCCATCAAGCCTTTGGCCGACGTGGGGGAGATGAGCGACGAAGACGAATGCGAGCTCGTGCTTCCGACGTCCACCAACCGGGTTTTCATGGTGCATCTCAGCATTCTACTTCCCAGATGGAAACATCTGGATATAGCGAAATTTTGCTTGGACGCCCTGAAGAAGGACGAGGACTGCTGCAAGGGCAATCGAATCCGCGTCACCGCTTC
>NW_022716844.1:0-705 GCF_011630105.1 Anneissia japonica
ACTACTACTAAGTTAATTACCGTACTGTAGCAGTGCAGTAGTAACAGCAACAGCAGCAGTAGTAGCAGTAGTAGTAGTAGTAGTAGTAGTAGTAGTAGTAGTAGTAGTAGTAGTAGTAGTAGTAGTAGTAGTAGTAGTAGTAGTAGTAGTAGTAGTATTAGTAGTAGTATTACATACATAACTACTACTTCGAAGACTAACATTGGTTCTAGAAAACTGCACCTACTTTACGTGTGTTGATGTGCCATTTATTTTATTACGTGATATCATAAGATTTTTTATTAACAACAACAAATTACCAGGCCTAAAGTCCTCCAATATTTGTTTTTTTTAAAGATATTTGTTCTAACATTACCCTGGTAGGTAGCAGAAATGTTGATGTAGGTCCATTTTATAATGTTAAGAAGTTTACTGTTAACTCTGAAGTAGCGTTCGTGATTGTGTACTATATATGTGATAGGCCTATTATGCTTAAAAAAGATTTACGATATCCATGAAAGTGAAAGATACTCTAAAATGCAAACCCTGAAAGCTAAAAAAATGACGGACTAAGGATTAGCATTACTTACGATAACTTACGATCATGATTTCGCCGAAAGCGATGCACCCATACACGATGTTTGTTTAATGATAGCCCTGTAAGGCTATGTTCACACACACGGCGTAAGGCTGGCTTAAGCCTGGCGTAGCGTACGCCTTTGTGTG
>NW_022716845.1:0-1386 GCF_011630105.1 Anneissia japonica
AATTTGATTTGTGAAAATTGACCAAGAAAATGAAAAGTTATAGCAATTGAAAATTTACGAATTTTCTAAAATATTATGTTCTTATGTAACATTAAACTGTCATTTTGACAATGTTGGACTAAGGTGCACAAAACAAACATTTGAGTAGATACAGAAAATTTATTTTCTGTGAAGTGAGTCTCATGAACGACAATACACCACAACATGGGTAAAATTAATGTTGAAATGAAGAATATAATTTCAGTCTAATGTTAGTGCAAAATATCATCAAGCCTTTGTAATCACCGCACGACGCGCAATTATCATGGCAACTAACATGCACGTGAGTAATTCGTCACACGCTGATGGTTAAATGGTCTGGTTATGGTTTTTGTGACGTTCAGCGTGTAGGGACGCGCGGCGCTTAGAATGTCGATGCCAGAGTTACAACCTGTGATGTCTCGAGATGTGCGTCCTTCTGTTGAATTGCCTTGCCCAAATAGGGACCACTCTAAGGTTTTGAAAAATTGTATAAGCACGCTGCCGCTTATTAGGACATTTACGGTATTGAGTTTTCAACAATATCCCATTATGTATTTCGTGGTTCACTTGAAGATCCAGAATTCTAAATGTGTGTCTCATTGTAGTTACAGAATTCACTTGTACAATGTTTGTGTTCAATGTATTAGTTGTGTGCTGTTTTAGTGATGTAGTACTTGTTCACACAATATCTTGACAACACAAACACAAAGAAAAGAACAAGTGTTGTAAGCATTTACATGACTAAACAATTGATGTAAGAAATTTGTCATCAAAATGTTGTAAACAAATGTCTGACAACAACGTTGTAGTTGTAATATAGTATCTTGTATACAGTAACTTGCTTATCCCCTAAGGGTCTGTTCTTATCTGACCTACCCAGTAAACCTGTACCAGCTACTTTCTGTCTCCACAAATGTTGTAAGCAAACACAGTACAACAAATGTTGCAAGCAGACACAATGCAACAAATGTTGCAAGCAGACACAATGCAACAAATGTTGTAAAGAGCAATCATTTGAAAACAAGTGTAAACAAATTTCGAAACCAGTTTGAGATCACTAAAAAGAAGATGTTAGTATAATATATTTAGCCATGTTTGGGTTAAACTTTTTTGGATAAAGTAACCATGTACTGTACCTGGTCAGATAGACCAAAACAAACCTTGAAAAACAGTAGAGATTGTGTAACATTATTGATGATATTATCCAAGCTACTTGTTCAACAAAGCCAATTATGGCCAGGACAAAGTCATAAATCAATCATGTTGGATCATTTTAACCATGCAGAAAAAGTCTGACCATTGTTCAGTGAACAAAAGCTGTTTGTTAATGGCTCACACGTACAGTACTATGAATGCGTGAAGATG
>NW_022716846.1:0-1116 GCF_011630105.1 Anneissia japonica
ATACACACACACATACATACACACACACATACATATACACATACATATACACATACATACATACATATACACATACATATACATATACATATACACATATATATAGATTAAAAGGCAAAATACTGGAAAACAACAATGCTGTGGGAAACAATGGCTGGATCTCAGTAGAGATACAAAAATGATAAGCAACAGCTAAAAAGTAAACGTAAGTAAACAGCCAGAAATAGAACCAGACAACACTAGTCCTTCCTCAGTGGCGAGTGAGTGAGGGTAGAAAAAGCTAGATGGTATAGAGTGAGAATTTCATGCAAGCATGATTGGAAACAATAGGCTGGGTGAGATTAAAATAAACAGCCTAAACAAATAACCAGGAAGGCCAAAACTAAACTTTAGAGGCAAGCTTCAATAAATAAGCCAAATGATTTATCCAGAATAAATTGAAATGCCATTGGTCTAATTTAGTGTACTGGGAGAACGTTCCTAATATTGAGTCCAAATCGTGTGGTTGTTTTAAGTAAAAGTTCCCAGTGATTCTCTTTATCTTTGCGATTTTTGTCGCTCCAACTGGCAATGGTCAATTGCAATCACAAATTTGAAATTGAATGACCAGCTAAATTGAAATGTTCAGCTACTGGTTGATCAAGCTTAGATGTTCTGATAGCTGATCTATGTTGTGTCATTCTCATACGGAGAGTGTTTTTTGTTTCTCCGACATATTGTTTACCACAAATATTACAATATGAGATAAATGACATTTTTGGTGAGGCAATTAATTGATTGCCTTATCCGAAATATGTGGTTTGTTTGGTTGCTCTTGAATGATTGTGTAGAATCAAGCAAGGAGCATGTTTTGCATGATGAACCACAAAGATGACTACCCAAATTACGATTGTCGCAAGAGTTAGTTTGCCTCTTGAATTTAGATCGTACTAATATATCACAAAGGTTAGGTGGTCTGCGATAGGCTATGAACGGTGTATAAATTCATGTACAATGTATGTACTGTACTATCTTGAAAAGAAGCCCATGGGCTTCTTTTCGAGGCTAATTTTGCAAACTGAGAAAGTGGGTTACAATTACATAAACAAATGATATTAATAATTGTTAATATAATAA
>NW_022716847.1:0-605 GCF_011630105.1 Anneissia japonica
ATAGTATAAATGAAATAAATAATAATACATTGTCAGGCCCGTACGCAGAAGTGTGGATAGTGCGACGTTCAACATTTTGCGGGATAAAATATTCAAAACTTACTCTCGCACAATCGAGATATCCATCCACCAAATCTCCTTTCCCAATCTGAACAGTTTATAACTAGGACCACATTTTTGAGAAATTTGAGTGTTTTCACCGCGTAATGATTTACCTCGTACAAACTCATCTTCCTTTTAGGTTTCACTAAAATCATTATTATTCTCGTTTGGAAATCATGATACAGATGGCACGGATTTAGACCATCGCACTGTTCGCCATGGCGAATGTCAGAGCAAGAAATATGGTACAAATAAACGTCAAAAACTAAACTACAGAAAGATTATCGGTTGTCTAGACAAGTATATCACATAATTGTGTGATTGTCAATGAAGCTCAGGACCCTTTATCCAACGTCCATCTACAGCTGCAGCATGATGACATTTTCCCTAATGTATCTGTGCTTTTAGACTGCGTTACAATATTCTACTGGTGCCCCCACTCCCCCACTAAATTTGTCAAAATTATTTATAAAAAGAAAAGAAATTTATTTTCAAATTTAAGT
>NW_022716848.1:0-1205 GCF_011630105.1 Anneissia japonica
TATGCTGCGTAGCACTAAACATTATATAAATATAAACAAATAATTAATTAATCGTATTGGAAGAATGCAAACATTGCATACTCAATCGTAGTATGTTCTGGAGATCCATGCTGATTAAACCCTTTGCATGTTGATCATGTTTTAATGGCTATACAGACAGCTTTAAATCTTTGTGATGGATAGAGTACGCTATTTGCAAAGTTCATTTCATTTTTGTGCAAATACTATACAGTTTGCAATACCTATAGTTGGGATAAAAAATAAAATAAACAATTATAAGCATAAAATTGAGATTAAAAGGCATCGGGCGTAGGTTTCATATCCGAATCTGAGACAACTATATAGTTGTCTCAGATCCGAATGGAAACGGAAAACATTAGGTTGATAGAATTCACTCTGTAGTGGGCCGGCCGAGGGTGGGTGGTAAACTTGCTACCGTAGTAAATATGCCATCGGGACGGCACGTACAAAATGCGAGTAATTAAACTGCTGTGTACAACCACAAAATCTAACTATTGTATAGCTTTAATTTGATATATTTAGTAACTTTGTGTTGACAAATGTTTTGGAAATTCTTATACATATTATACACAATAATTATACAAAAATAATTTAACATCACAAAATTAAAGACGTCCTGTCTGCTAAAAAAGGAACAATTAATCCTCATACATTCTTAACAAATATCCAATCCTCATTTAAATGATTTGAGTAGGTTCTTACCTTCCACTGGAAATGAGTCGCTGCCTGGTATCTGGAGATCCAATAGTGATTAAACCGTTTACTTGCTGTCAATGAAGTTGAAACACGTTTGCATAGTTATATCATGGAGGTAAAAAATATAGTCTCATGTTTTTATGTGAACTGCTTTAAATAGTGATGAGTATAGTATGCTATTTGCAAGGTTCAGTTCATTCTTGTGCAAATGCTTTACAATTTGCAATACCTATATTTAAAATAAAAGAATAAATAAACAATAAAACACTTGAGATTGAGAGGGAGTTGACATATCCAAATGGAAACAGAATACAGTAGAATGAATTGAATTCGCTCTGTAGTGGGCCGAGGGTGGGTGGTAAGATCGCTAGTAAATTTGACATTGGGACGGTAAGTGCAAAAATTGACTAATGAAACTTATTTTACCTTATTTTATTTTATTTTATTTCGCATTTTATTCGCATCCAACAGCGAGTAATTCGCCAATT
>NW_022716849.1:0-1438 GCF_011630105.1 Anneissia japonica
TATGACGAGTAATAGTAATAATAAAATAAAGTTCCACAATATTATTCCTCAATGGTTCTCCACTCAATAATGGTACGAATGCTGAGCATTCAGTTGCGTTGAGTTATTTAGTTACTTGAAGTTCTTCGGATCAGAGAATTGAGAAATCAGCACAATGCCCTTTGTTCATTACAACAACACCACTTTCTTTGTCAGGTTTGAAAATAACAAATTTGTTGCATAAGAGTTTAGGAGCATTTATTCTTTTAGTACTACATGTAAGTTTCTTATCAAAGTTGAGAAACTTGCAAGTCATAACATACGATCATTACATAATAGGAGGGGAGTGCTAAACAGGGAAGACTATAAGGATATCAAACCAATTTTAAATAGTAATAATAATAATAGTAATAATAATAATAGAAATAATAACAACAAATTATCGTTGTTCTATGTTCTGTTTTACAAACCTACATTAGAAAGTCTAGTTATTATTATTATTATTATTATTATTATTATTATTATTATTATTATTATTATTATTATTATTATTATTATTATTATTATTATTATTATTATTATTATTATTATTATTATTATTATAGTAATAATAACTAGTCTTTCTATTGTATAAACAGAACATAGGGCTTTTTCTCAATAATAATAATAATAATAATAATAATGATAATAATAATAATGTTAAATAAAGTTTTAAAAATGCAGGCTATGTGCCTAGCACAAGTCTTGAACATGACGATGCATTAAAATGAACAAAGAGAGAAAGCTGAACTACAAATCTACAAATTTAAATACATGTGGAAGTTCAAATAGGGTGGACTGGTCGATGTTGATTGTTCATTGTGGTGATAAAGAAGACATGAAAACATAAATGCAAGCTTTCAGATGTCCCGGAATATTTTATAGAGTGATTAAATATTATGTGTATTACTGTAGGCACAATAGATACTGGTACGTTAGTTACTAGGCCTAGTATTAGTAGTAGTAGTAGATTGGTGGTAGTGGTAGTTCTGGTGGTAGTAGTGGCAGTGGTGATGGTGCTTTATTCTAGTCTAGTCTAGTACTAGTGATAGTAATAGGGATATATAGTGGCAATTGTACTGGTATTGGCAATGGTTCCGGTAGAGTTAGTGGTAGAGTGATAGTCGTATAGTAGTCATGGTAATGACAATTTTTTTACTTCACTTTATTGATAAAAACAAAAACACTCAAAGGTATTACAAATGGTGGCCCAATGGGCCAAATTGCTTGTAATATTACAAAAGTTATGGGCAAGAAAGCGGCAAAAATATTAATATATTTAAAAAAGAAGATACAAGAAATACATTAAAAAAATAAAAAATAAAAAAAAAATAAAAATATATATATAAATATAGAAAAAAATTATTATTTTATTATTACAGTATAATTATTATAATTATTATTAATATTATTTGGACCG
>NW_022716850.1:0-1724 GCF_011630105.1 Anneissia japonica
TCATCGGGTTAACTCACAAGCCGATCTAGCTTAATTTTGGGGTACCGGTTTTTTGCGTCTGGCACCCACCCCCCACCCCCCACCATTGGAAATGTCTGGCATTGTCCATTCGTGATATCTTGAACTATGCTGAAAATATTCTGATAGGTTTCATTGGGTTAATTCATAAGTTGATCTAGCTCAATTTTTGAGGCCCTTTTTATGCCCCTCCTGACCACACCCACCACAATGGGACCGGCAGATGCCCATTCTCCTACATAGACAGACACATAGAACATTACTATATACATAAAAATTGGTTAACTTTCCAGCTATGCACAAGTTAATAATTTTTATGCTATTGCAATGAGCAAGTTTATTTCAAAATTATTTTTTATAGTCTTTTGACATTAGCAAGGGACAATACATCTTTAACCTAAATGTTTGATTTATGTTTCATGTTGTTTGTTGAGTGGGTCTTTAACGAAATGAATGTTCAGACCCCATATACCTTTATATGTCCTTGCGCCTAAATCATAAGGAAGTCCTCTCTATATCCAAATTTCAGAGAATTATGTTTTTTAAGCATGCACCGACCTGGGAATTTTGTTTTATCTGGTTTGTTGAATGGTCTTCTTAAATAATATTACAGTCTAATATGACCACAACACAAGGAAGTCCATAATTTAAATGTTTAATAGATAGTACAGAGAATTATGATTGTTTATAAAATCATTATACATATGTTAAATAAAAAAATATATATTTTCAATTCACGCGCTGACGTGGAAAGTTTAACCTAATAATATATTATTATAATATAATTTGAAAATCACGGGTACTCTACAGCATTGTCACAAGCAGTAGTTTGCCGCAGTTGGAACGCCGTGCTTTCTCAACCTTCCCGGTCGGGGTTCAATCCCTCGCTGTGCACTTCGCTTGTGTCCTAGAGCAATGCACTTTATCTGCATTGCTTCTCTCCACACAGGAATATAAATGAGTACCTATTGGGATTGCATTCCTGATTCTGTGCTGATTACAGCAGCAATGTAAACCCAATGACCACCGGGGTCGTATCTGCAAGAAATGCGCTTTGTATAAATAGGCCTAACTGAATATTATTATATTATTATTATTATCCCGGCCTTACAATGCATCTCAGTGCTATGATGGAGTGCGTCCAAAAAGGGCGTGTCGCACCATATAGGCCGCATCTTTTATCGACTATAACACCTTGAATAGATGTAATTTTGTCCCTCTTGCCACCGATAAAATGGTGGCAAGAGTACTTATACTTGAAAAATATTAAATATAAAATCAATGTTAAAAAAAACCGCTCTGTCAATCTACAGGAGTCATGCACGGCAAGGCGCCTCTGTGTCAAATGCTTAGACTGAAGAGACCACCGTCCGCAAGGTCTCAATACTAACTGCGTTTAAGATTTTTATCATACATAGTAACAGGCTGTTTATAAATCGTGTTTTAGTGCTTTTATATTCTTTGTATTGCTTTTTCGAACGAAAAATAAGCATCACCGGAAGCTGTTAGCGATAGCGTGTAACACCTGTATGGAAACCAAGCTTGACTCGCTCTTCATTTTACCAGAAAGAAATATAAATGTATTTCCTTTTCACGATTAAAAAAATAGATAAAATCAATTAAAAGATCGAAGCAAACTTACATTGCAGTAATCAGAGTATGTAGGCCCCTGGTCCTTAATAGGCGGCCCGCAGGCCAAATTTGGC
>NW_022716851.1:0-2136 GCF_011630105.1 Anneissia japonica
ATAGCGCTGCGTGCGCGTAGCTTTGCCGAGTGATCTCCTTCTCAATAATACCTCCATGGTTGAACTCATTGCCATTTTCGATAAGATACAAACAAGTAGGCATAAATAAATCATAAAAATAAAATGACAGACACAGAAGCGCAGAATCGTATGACCGGACTCATGGGTTACACTGATTAGTGTAACCCATTCACCCTTAGGTGATTTTGAATTTTGAATTTTTTTTCAGTGTCAGAAATATGGTTAAATATTTTTTTTTTCTGAAGGAATAATAATACAATAATGATTGATACCAATTGAAAAATAATTAAAAAATGCTTCTAAATAACTATTTAGTATTGTGAAATTATGAAAAAAATTAATTAATTAAATTCCAATTATTGATTTCATATTTATAAATATTTTTTGATAAATAATTTTAAAAATAAATTATTGAAGCATGCGTCAGTAGCCAGAATAAAAACACATCTCCACATCAGCACAAATTATTCCTTTACAAAATAAATCTAAATTTGAATTTATTGACGAAGAACTTTGGAAGATAAAAATAATATAAAATTTTACATCGAAGGAGGTCTAGGCCGAATCCCCTAGGCGCCTCGCCGCGTTCAGTCACCCATTCCCCACTAACTACGCACCGTACCGTGAATAGCCTAAACTACCTCGCAAGGTAAAATCCATAATTCATAATTTTCTGCCTAGCCGTCAAAGGTCGAAATTGCGGCTTGTATATTTCAAAAATTCAGATGATTTAAAAAAATTTTATGAAAAATACGAATTTGAATTACGATGATATAGGACGATTTTGGTATCAAATTTTTCCTTATTTTCTCATCTGTCTCAACGTGTAGAGGGTGCAGGGCACTGAAAAATAGAAAGTTGAAAAGTTCAACGGTCATGTTCAGGGTTCGTTTTCATTTTTGTAAACACACAAGATGGCGTGAAGCACAATTGATAGCACATACTTTGCTTTCACTGTTCAGCCACAAAAAAAAAAAAAAATCAATTTTGAAAATATATTTATAGTATGAAAATGTCAGAATAGTTATTTTCTGAAAATAAAGTGTGTTTTTAGGTGATTTTATTCATTACCAGTATACGACGCCTCGATCAAGGCCATCATGTTACAAAAACAACGATCAAATTACAAATTGCTAATTAGAAATTAATTATAAATGGAAGAAGAAATATTTTTTATCAACGTTTTTTGATATTTTCTCACATATTTTCATAACTTACATGCACACTATACCGCGCATACTATTTTTGATTAATTATAACTATAATAGTATAATTACATAATTATGTAGGTTGACCTTTCGTGACCTTTTACGCATCATGGGCTAATTGCGGTGACTGGGTTTTCTTTGTCCAGTGTTAATTCATTAGGTTTTAATTTTATTTTTCTATTTTACTCTTTCTGAACTAAGCATATTTTTCATTACTTGTTTTCTTTTTTAATTTTCATTATTTTTCTTGTATTTTGTTGTTTTAAGTTACAATCTTATATTTTGTTTGCACGCATCTCATTAAGTCGTGTGCCGCTGTTAAGTTCAGTTCAATAAAGTTCAGTAGTGATAAAGTTTTTCTCAAAGAAGGGCGCCGTGTGCGTCTGGATATGCCTAGCAACTGAAGGGCGCCCTATACGTCTGGACCAAGTGTAGAAAACTTGCATTATAAAAAGAGAAGGGCGCCGTATACGTCTGGACCAATTTCCGCCTCATTTTTTCTATGCAAGTGCTTTATCTTGTATTTCTAGTATCTTTGGTGGCGATCGGGAAATGGATGGTTCGTGGATATGGAACGGCAAAAAGACAAATCATAAGTGTCAAAGTACAAAACACGGGCCAGGACTCGAATTTTGTTTTTTTATCGTAGATTAGTTGAGCAAAATATCATAAATTATTGATTAGAGTGTTGGATAAAATCGTTGCTACTACTAAGATTTTAATGTTTTTCCATGATTATGACGTCATCTGATTACCGACTAGGCAATCTAAATTCGATTGTATGTCCTGGTCCTCGACCTTTTTATGTTTACTTGGATAGAGGCCTATCTATCTTCAATAAGACGAATGGATACCTTGTTTGAAGCAAGAAACCAAGTTGTCTTTATCGAGTACCGCTCGTTTATTT
>NW_022716852.1:0-183 GCF_011630105.1 Anneissia japonica
AAAATTTGCAATAAGTGCTCAACTCGGCGAGATAAGCACTTTTGTGCAAAAAGTGACAATGTCAATAAAATTGAGTCAAAATGTAATTTTTTTTGTGTGAGATAGCCTGAAACAAATACTATTCCATTAAAAGTTTGAAGTTTTTCGGAAAAGTACTCGAAATATGGCGGAAAGTCAAAAATT
>NW_022716852.1:323-505 GCF_011630105.1 Anneissia japonica
GAATAGTACTCGAAATATGGCGGAAAGTCAGAAATTTGCACTAAGTGCTCAACTCGGCGAGATAAGCACTTTTGTGCAAAAAGTGACAATGTTAAAAAGTTGAGTCAAAATGTAATGTTTTTTGTTAGGTACGGTGAGATAGCCTGAAACAAAAACTATTCCATTGAAAGTTTGAAGTTTTT
>NW_022716853.1:0-825 GCF_011630105.1 Anneissia japonica
ATTACAGAATTTGCACGCGTAAATCCCGGAGAACGCTATCTTGTGTTTATAAGATCTTTGGCAGAGGCTAAGTATATCCAAACGCAAAAGGCGCCCTTCCTTTTCCACTAATGGAGGAAAACTTTTTCACTTAGAGTGCGTCCGGGTTAGCGATTTTTTTTCCCGTACGAAACAAACAGTTTCATACAAATGTTTCGTACGGAAAATAAAATCGCCGTCCGGCCAGCGATTTTTTTTTCCATACGAAACATTTGCATGAAACTTCACTCGGGCCATCTCGGATTGACTCGAGTGAGTACGATACGAGGAACAAGAGCAGACACTTTGCAATGTCGTGACGCTCGAGTTTTACTATTATTGCTCTTTCTATGTTTACCTACGGTAGGCCTATTAAATTTCACAGACTTATGTGATGTACGTCACTGTGTAACTAACTGTAACCTTCTTGGATGTTATTAATGTTAGTATAATATCTACAACAACAACAGCTATAGTACCTCCTGTTATAAAGTGTAGATAGGTACAGTTATACCAAAGGCTAGAGAGAAAGAGGATAAACTATAGGCCTATCTACAGGCTGAGGTCTTACCTAGGCCCCTCCTTAAACTAGGCCTAGGGTCATAGGCTGACACAACAGTCACGCTTCACATACTGACATGTACTGAAATTTTGGGGGATATGGGACAAAATTGAAGCATGAAGTGAAAAATAGAGCACATAAGAGAAATATTAAATAAATAATATACCATTCCGGCGTTATTGAACTTGTCCAAACTATCATTGTAATGTAATTAATGTTAAATAATATTAATAATAATAATAATT
>NW_022716854.1:0-955 GCF_011630105.1 Anneissia japonica
AGTATTAATTTATTAATTCTACGATCGGCAATCCATGGGTCGTAACCCAAGTTTGGGCCGTGAGTCTTAAGTGTTAAAATTAAATACTTTAAAAATCAGAACATTCGAGTCAAAACATCGAAACAAAATATTTTTAAAATAAAATACGGTAATTTGTTACAATTTTGGCTATTGTCTTCAATTTGCGTGCCTGCATGCAGTGTACTATAATCTCAGTCAGACCGCCGTTTGTTTAATAGTGTTTTTGTTTGGATGCATGTATCATGAATAGAGTAAACGACTCAATAATTAGCAGGCCCTATGTTATGATACAGATTTAATTCCTAAAAATAAATTCAACAGGCGTCAAAATATAAGTTGAAAGATTTTTGATTTTGAGACTGCTCTAGTTTTTGCGATACTGTACAATGAAAAAAAAAACAAAAAAAAAAAACGGTACTCGACAATAAATAAAGTAGTAATTCTACATCAGTAGGTCGATGCATTTCTGGTTCCATTCTACACTTAGATACTGATGAGATTACATTGAAAATAGCCACAGGCCTACGTTACTAAGATTTTCTCTATACGTTCATCCGTGCGTTGGCCGCCGAGAAAACGTTGCGATGCGTTGACACACTTCAAGGGTGTGCGCGACTACTAGACTGAACCGGGAAGCAAGAAAGCAATGCCTAAGCTAGGGCCTAAAAAATGAGATGTTATTACAAGGCCTCAGGCCTACACTTTACAACAACATTTGTCAGGGTCATACATGAACTAACTCTGGTATGATTCCAATTAATTTCTAATATTTATAGCTCTGTAATTCCTGTAAACCGGAAGAATTATATCTGTGATTCGCACACCAAACCTCGCGATCGCGAAGCTCGCACGCGGGTCTCACTCTTCCGACAACAAACAGATATGACCTACGTTGACCTAAATGTTGACCAATCATAATCAAGAAAAGTTTGAA
>NW_022716855.1:0-1456 GCF_011630105.1 Anneissia japonica
CTCATTATTACCGGTATGTTTTGAATGAAATAAAATTATGAATTATTATGAATTATGATTATATAATATATGATTATATATAGGCCCTATATCCGCCCCTAATTATCATCTTATATACTGCTCCAATGAAACTTTGCCAATATAAAAAAGCACCATAAAACAATTATTCAAAAAATCGTTTTCATGGTCGGATCTCGGGAAGCAAGGGGCTTGTTAGCATAGCTGTAATTAATCGACCTGCGTGTGGCATGAAAAATATAAAAAAATAAATAAAATAATAATAATAATAATAATAATAATAATAATAAAAAGAATAATAATAACTAAAAATGTTTTAATAATAATGACGGAAAATAATAATAATAATAATAATAACTAATTTTTTTAAAATAATAATGACGGGAAATAGTAATAATAATAATAATAATAATAATAATAACTAAATTTTTTTAAATAATAATGGCGGGAAATAGTAATAATAATAATAATAATAATAATAATAATAATAATAATAATAATAATAATAATAATAATTTAAAAGTGAATGATAAAGTCGTCCCCTGGACCCTGGATGACGTACATTGGCAAACCGATACAAACTTTCTCTGTTCCCTAGGAAGTGTACCTAGTCGTTCGCTATTTCTTTAGCACACGAAACTAGTATAATTATTTAATGCCACAACATCCTACCAGTTACCCATTAATATTCCTAGGTAGAAAAAGACAAACGTAGATAAAGTGCCTTTCCCAATGACACAAGCAACATCCGACGCGAGAACCCCTGACTGACCTCAATGTTGGGATATAAATGTAACTAATTGGAGGGGAAATATATAAATTAATAAAATGATTAATATGATGAAATGTAGGATTAAACAAATTTAACAGATCAAAAAAGTATAGATCTATAAAATCAAAACAAATGATCTGACATAGGAAATGAATATGAAGATGCAAAGGCTAAATCATTATTTGCATGTGAATGTTATATTTAGTTTTTATTGATCGTTATTACATCTGTTACGAAATAATTTCGTTAAATATAGCATGAATATAGTATGACAGTGGATGGTGGAAGTATGTTTTAAGGACCTAACTGCATAGCCAGAGTCCTTGGACACACACAGCTCTGCGCATATATAAACCTAATCACATCTGGAATCAATCCGCTGCTGCCAAAACAGATTCCTACCACATTCTAAGGTATACGCTATCCCATCAGACATTGCAACAGGAAACAAAACTAAGATATCTCTATTAACAGAGATATCTCTGATAATAGAGATATCTTAGTTTTAAATAGAGATATCTTAGTTTTAAACAGAGATATCTTAGTTTTGAATAGAGATATCTCTATTAATAAATATATCTTTATTAATAGAGATATCTACATTAAAAACTAAGATATCTTCATTAAAAACTAAGATATCTCTATTTAAAATTAAGATATCTCTAT
>NW_022716856.1:0-1583 GCF_011630105.1 Anneissia japonica
TCCACACCTCTTTTCGTCCAAATATCCAAAGGGCAGGGCATAACGGAAAAGCTATTAACTTCTATATGTTACACAAACCAGAGCAAATATTAAAGTTCAGTCTAATCTATAGAATACCCCTAACAGGGACGGAGTGGCGGCGCCGGGGTTCGGGAACAGAGGAATCTCAAAAGAGAATCTGGACCCACCGTCAGAGAAGTAGCCAATCACTTCGTCGGTAAACTAATTACTTTGAAAAAGCATTTTTTGTCTGAGCACTCAATTTGTGAAAGGACCTCGTAACCAGGCTGTTGGGGTCATTAGACCCCTCATCGGGGAATCTCTTGCTCCACTACAGATCGGAATTAGAGTAGAAGTATTATACATTTAAAAAAAAGATAAAAAGTGAAAAATGAATTGTTTTCTTCATATCACCCCCACCAACATTAAACAAAAAATATAATAGGGGCTTAAATATCCAACTACTCTGTTCACAAAACATCCTTTTTGATTTTTATTGAAGTCATTAACAAATGCACCAGAACAACCATGAATGATAATACCATCGAACTATATGGATTTTATTTCTCTATACCCATTTTCATAGTAATGCATAAAAAAAATCCTGAAATTTGAAGAAATATCCAACTACTCTGCTCACAAAACATCCATTTTGATTTTTATTGAAGCCATTAACAGATGCACCAGAACACAACCATGAGTGATAATACCATCGAGCTATAAGGATTTTATTTCTCTATACCCATTTTCATGTAATGCATTAAAAAAAATCCTGAAATTTGAAGAAATATCAGACAGAGGAAACAGAATTTCTGGGCAAAAAAAATTCCGTGGGAGAGCTGTCATACTCCCATCGAAGCCATCACATTCCATCTTTCCGGCATTAGAAGTTTATCATTCCTTTCTAAGCACACATGCATCCGTGGTGGATCCAGGATTCGAAATAGAGGGGCCCAGGAAAAAACTTTCACAGACAGGAGGTTAATGCCACCTCAGTCCCACGTTCGGAGGCTGAGATAAGAAGATGTATGATTATGACCAGGGAACAGTGAATTTCACTGTTCCCTGATTATGACTGTGGCCGGAAATGGCACTCTCCCAGACTTGAATTTGAATATTTTTCTTTTTTTCTCATTTTTTTTTTAATTTGGAAAATTTATTTTTTGGGAGGAAGGGATTCCACCACCCTTGAATCTGCCACAGCGCATCATAATACATGCATCCTCAGAAAATCAAAATAAAGACATCATCGTGAATTTCTGGGTTTTTTTCCCACTTATATTTTGTGTCCTGACAATTTATCATACAATAATGTTCCAATGTAAACACTTTGTGCACTAAAAACTCTGAAACCACAGCATGAATAAGTTGACAACAAATTTATGCAGATCATTATAAAGAGTGGGTTTATGTATTTTTCTTTTATTAATAAATAAAAAAATATGAACAATAAATTAATTCAGACTGGAATATGATGTTACACAACCACTGGTGCTCAACCGGTAAACCTTATTTACGCCTGTGTAGCACCCTCTAGCATTATTCAAAACGAAGTGACAAATTTCGATGTCATAACTAAGAGA
>NW_022716857.1:0-1224 GCF_011630105.1 Anneissia japonica
TTTGGAGACCTCGTCTTGTCTATTTGCCATGCATCAAGGAAGTTTAACTGAAAAGAATCCCCCCTCAATTTATGAGTGTACCCAAGATATGTATGTCCCAAAGAGGTTCTATTTTCAATGGTTCGCTACGATATTTAAAGTAATTGTTGCATACCTACAGTAGATACATTGTTGTGACACTGCGAGTGATTATAAAAGTGAGGGTGACCTCATGATGTTTTTTGTATTTTATGTGGTAGCATTATGTGTATTACAAAATAATACCGCATTCGTGTCGAGTGTATATAGCCTAAAGGATGTATATGTTATTCTAGCATGGAAACAAAAAACAAAAAAAAAACTCATCGTTTATTTTGACTATATCCAAAATAAATATCAACAAATTATATTTCGGATGCTAAGATAAATATAGTATTAAATTTAGATTATGATTATTCGCACACTTCCGTAAGTAAATATATATTATAATTTTTCTGCGGTAGATCTATCACAATTGGAATTGTCTGCAGGCTATTGAAATCAAATGATCAATGAGCTGTGTTTAACTGTATGCCGCTAAACGTTTGATTTTTCGTGTGATTTATTTCTCGACGCTTGGACAGTATTACATTGATTGTTTGATTGCTTTCGATTTAAATATTTAAAGTTCAATATTATCACCTCTTAAGCCGTAATAAGACTGCGGGCGATAGTGCTAATTTATACTTAGATGAACGATCGTTACGAGGTGATAGATACATAAATAAACACTTTATAAATACAATTTACTCTATTATTATTATTATAATTATGATTATTATTTATGTGTCAATTGTTTGATTTGAGAATCCATTCAGCTATGATAGCTCTCTGAACTCATAGTGAAAAATGTCACACTAACTCTCTCAATCCCTACAATTTTCTTAGCCTGAGACAAGTATATATTTGTCCATGTCTTTAGCCTAGGAGCTTGGTGTGTCAGATTACTACAAGTATCGTAGACTACCTGAAAATGTATGTTTGTAGCCCATTAATATACCTAATTGGCATTACAGAGCTTAGGCCTGGGTATAGAGTAGACACCCCGTATTTGGGTATAGGTGCCCTAAGAGACACATTTTAACATTTTAGGCTGCTGGCCAAGGCCAACCAGAAGGTTCCGGGTTCTAAGCTCGGTTGGTGCAACGCTTTTTACACTGGTAGATTTCTTTCGTTTAACGTTCAAAATTATACGTTTAACGTTCA
>NW_022716858.1:0-847 GCF_011630105.1 Anneissia japonica
AAAAATGTTGCACATACTTTTTTGTGTTTTAGATGTTTATTCTACATCATATCCATTTTTATTTTGAATATAGCAACAAAATGCAACCAACCAAAGTTTGCTGACTAATATACCAAGGAATTGTTTTAGAAGAAAAATCTATGTACAGTATTGTTATAATGTTGAGTTCTCACAAACATTTCGTTCATATTCATTATAAATAAAAGCAATAGGCATAGATTTATATAGCAATAAACATTGGTTATACCAAATCTGACGATATTCTATGGTATGTCGTACTGTTTATATTGAAGGCTGTCACCTAAATAAAAAGATCCTCATTCTTTGTCCGATGATAGTAATTGACCCTTTAACCATTAGGCGTTTTTAATCGAAATATAAACTGTTTTCATAGAGAAAATTTTAATTAATAAAATAGTTAAGCGAATGTTGGGTCGCCCCAAGTTTAGCTATGTTCCAATATGGATTCGCCAGGTCAAAATATTTGAGACCGCATAAGGCCCCTCTTTAAATAGTTACAAAAGGTTCTGTTTATCATTAATATTTATTACTAGTCAATGTCATTAGGTGTGGAAGTAAAAAGATGAATTTTCTGAAAACGTGAATCATATACTAACCCTACAATTTGCATTCGTTAGATTCAAAATACGGCTTCTGAAATTTTATAACGTCCCCACAGGGAAACTTTACGGCTCCCAGCACCCCCAACCCAGCTAGCCATAACTCAGGCCACGGCCCTCAGTTGACACTTCACATCAAATGGCCCGGTTTGGGCCCGTTCTTACCTAGCTACGCCGCTACATAATGGATTCATTGGAAGTCAATAAATTGATTTTAAAAAGTGTTA
>NW_022716859.1:0-749 GCF_011630105.1 Anneissia japonica
TGTCAATTTACTGTTGAAGTTAAAGGTACTATTAACAATTTAAATATACATTAACATTAATGGTATTTATTATCAACATAGAATGTTTGATTGCACACTGCTATATTCACTGCAGTTACCAGAAACAAATCAAAATAAATAACATCATCAAAAGTACTTATCAGTAGTTAAGATTAAGCTCTCTCACAGGTACATATTCGAAATATAAAAAAAACCCCATATTTCTAAATTAAGTGATTTAATTCTACAAATTATTGTAATAATGTTGCAGTAACAGCATTTTATGGATTATAATTAGATTGTGAGCCCCCGGATCTTGAATGTCCTCCGAACCAAAACGTGACAGGCGACGAGAACTGCTTGGCAAATGTCACCTGGACAGCACCCACTGTTACAGACAACTCTGGAGACTCTTTCACACCAGTATGTGATCATATAGGAAGCACATTTTATGATGTCAGCACTGTTGTAACATGTAACGCCACTGACAATTATGATAACACTGGCATTTGTACATTTACCATTACTATATATGGTATGTCATATTTTCATTGTCTTATAATTATTATTAACAAAATATAATGCATTGCGAAAGTTTGTGAATGTATTATTTGTAATAGAACCTGAGGTGGACACAGGATTTGCTGGTAGGGGGTGCGTAAAAGTCTATACAACCTCAGCCCAACCATGGTTGGGACTGAGGTGCGAACATTTTTAGAATATGGGCCTCTAGGTGCCTGAAAATTGCA
>NW_022716860.1:0-768 GCF_011630105.1 Anneissia japonica
TCTTGCAGAATGATGTCTGCTGCCCCCTTGGCATCCAGTGTTGCTGTAGTACCCTGGGGAAAAAATCAATAATTTTGAATGACAATATGTACATTTTAACAATTTTTCTTAAGCCATATTACTCTAGGTTCATTATTTTTAAATATTTTGCAATGTTATATATATATAAAGGCATACTTTATTCAAGAAAACACCAATGGCAGCCGTGAGGCTCAGAAGTGGCATTATACATAAAAAAATATAGAAACTGTTTTTTATATAAAAAACCAAACATCAAGGTAAGAGTTCGTACCATCAGTCACAATTTGACATTTAGCAACAAATTATTTATGCTTAAATGACTCATTCAAAAGTCTAGCTAAATATGGTATAGGTGAAGATTTGAATCTTTATTATATAACATCTTTTTCATGAAAGCCATGATGTGGAATAGATGAAGCACTTTAATATTACAACAGCATCATGAAAGTGGTTATGTAGAAGTTGACAATGACATCACTCAAAATCATTTGAGCTAACTAGAGCAATCACTCTAGAGAGTGCATACCTACACCCCTGTGCCTGAATACCAAACAATACACAGGCCGTATATTGGTGATACCCTTATTTTCTTTTATGCTCAGGTCTAAAAATACATTGTCCTTTGACCTTTTCTTTCCAAAATGTAATCACATCTTTCTTAGATTATTATGTACCATTCCACTAAATTTTATGATGATCCATTCCTTAGTTTTTGCATAATCTTGCTAACATGCAGACAGACAGCTG
>NW_022716861.1:0-835 GCF_011630105.1 Anneissia japonica
ACCACTACTACCACTACTACTACTACCACTACCACTACTACTACTACCACTACCACTACTACTACTACTACTACCACTACTACTACTACCACTACTACTACTACCACTACTACTACTACCACTACCATTACTACCACTACTACTTCTACCACTACTACTACTACCACTACTACTACTACCACTACTACCACTACTACTACTACTACTATTATGATGATTTGATTATGATTATGATTATTATTATTATGATTATGATTATTTGATAATTATTATTATTATTATTATTATTATTATCTCATATTTTTTTCTGGGCATCCAGGTAAACAAAGTTGCCGCGGAAATCCAGCCACATTCAACAACATTGCACCCCTACACTCTTTTACAAAAAAGTTTGATAGCCCTTGAATGTTAATGCTCTATATTAATATGTCTTTATCTCCTAGACCTATATTTGATGATTCTTTGGCCTTACAATATTCACTGAGTGGGCCTACATTAACGGATGAATTCACAACAATTTTTGTACACCGAGAACCCTTTTCGTCAATAATTCTATCCATTTCGTCTTCTTCGAGAGATTTAAACTTATTCGAAGTCGCCATTTTCGAAGCGCTAGGCTTTCCACATTCACAATTCATGAGCGATCGATCGTGCGCTCGACTAGCAATTCACTACGGGCGCAATGCGGGTGTAATCCGGTGACATCAGAGACCGGTCACTTTTCAAAGTTATATTTCCCTACGGGGAAATATAACGTTTTCGATCCTCGTAGCGCTAGTCACGTGATGGCATTTCGACCAATCACGTACTCGTATTTACATAGGCTATGTAATAT
>NW_022716862.1:0-550 GCF_011630105.1 Anneissia japonica
ATAATGTTATAGGACTACCATGCAAGGCCTAAATGCTTTCTACAGTATGTGCCAATTATCTTAAGTATAATAATAATGTGAATTAAAAATCATTAATACTGCCACAAACACTGGAAAAACATGCCCCACTAGTGTTTTAAATCAGTTCTTAGTTTTGTACTTGGGGAAAAAATGTTATAATGTTTGCTGTTGGATGTTTAAAAATATTTTTGAAGAAAACTTTTAGAACTTTAACACAGCAATGTTGCAGTTTTACATGCATATAATGTTATAGGACTACCATATAGGCCTAAATGCTTTCCATATGCCAATTCTCTCAAGGATAATAATAATGTGAATTAAAAATCATTAATTACTGTCACAAACTTTCGAAAAACATGTCCCACTAGAGTTTTAAATCAGCTCTTAATTTTGTACTTAGAGAAAAAAATATATAATGTTTAATGTTGGATGTTTAAAAATGTTTTTGAAAAACTTATTTTAGAATTTTAACACAGCGTTGTTACAGTTTTACATGCATATAATGTTATAGGACTACCATATACAGTAT
>NW_022716863.1:0-212 GCF_011630105.1 Anneissia japonica
TCGAGGAGTTCAAGAGCACTTCCTATACGTTGGAACAACTGCAAATCGAACAGAGAATAGCATACGCTTTTGAGCCCGACGAAGAAGGTATGTTGGCCGGCGGTAAGAATCTCTTACGGTTGAACATGGTTTGATTTGGGTTTTTTTTTTTTTTTTTTTTTTTTTTTGCAATTTTGATTTCTTTTTTTTGGGTTTTTTTCTCTTTTTTTTTC
>NW_022716863.1:338-690 GCF_011630105.1 Anneissia japonica
GTATATCCTATGCGCTACGGCGGCAACCACCGCAAGCACGAGTATGACGCGATTTAGCGTAGACGTGAAGGATGAATTGCAGAAGGGCGTGTCTACGTACTTGGTGGTGAGAAAACAGTACGGTATGCTGTAGGACAGCAATTCCAACATAACGGCAGCGACAATCGGCGTCAAGTGCAGTATCATGCGTTCCCAAACGGCTGGCTCCTTGTACCGCTGAAGGTGTTTCTCGATCGCAAAACGAGTCATGATGTACAGGACGTTCATCACTATCGCGAACACGTCCACTCCGACGGCGTACAGCAGCGGCCGGGAGACGAACACGAAATCGATCTTGCCGGGATGTCTGTCC
>NW_022716864.1:0-619 GCF_011630105.1 Anneissia japonica
AGCCCGACGCGATTCACTGTCAGGGACAGTCTTTAGCCAGCGTGAGAAATATTAATATTCTACGATGCAAACCATCACGTCCGCGTTTAACTCCGACGTGACAATAAATTACGTCGGGCTGTGTCGTGTGACACTGGCTGAGTTGGCCTTTAAGAACAATTAATATACTGCACAGTATAAACACACAAAAAACAAGAAAAGTAAGCACCGTTGATCAGCAGATTGTACTCTTCTGTATAATGCTATTCAGTGTTCTCCCAACTGAAAAATTTTTACTGGTAAATTTGTCCATAAAAAATTGCAATGCGCACAATGTGAGGTACGTTACCCCTTTTTAGTTGGGTTAAATGACTTGAAGACACAGTTCAACACATATTCATAGTGTAGATATAGACTGGAATGATGTTAATTTATTAAGAGGGCCAGTCTGGACTATCTAAGCCTAATCAATAGTTTTTTTTATTTTACAAACTCAAAATTTTTACTGGTTGGTTGGTTATTTTTACCGGTAAAATTGACGGCTAAGACGGCTTCGGGAGAACACTGCTATTTATACAATCATCATTACCATTTTTTCTTCAAAATTTATATTATTTTACTGTATTTTATGTAATTTTAA
>NW_022716865.1:0-871 GCF_011630105.1 Anneissia japonica
AGGTTAAAAAACAAATACAGTGGTTGGTTCAAGGGGGCCGCCCATCTCCACCCCCTAAATTTTCAAAATATACCGGTATATAAAAAAACATAGAGATGTAAAGAAAATTATATTCAAATTACGGAAGTCTGAGAGTGCAATTTCCGGCCATCTACAGGTGCCATAATCACAAATTTACTTACCTCAGCTCCAACCATGGTGGGGATGAGGTGGTAGGTCCACCGTTTAATTGTGAAAGTACCTCCCAGGGGCCCCTTTATTTTGATTTCCTGAATCCGCTACTGAAATATGATTATGGCACCTCTAGATGGCCGGAAGTGACACTCTCAGATTTAAATTTGAATATAAAATTTGCTGTTTTCTTCATATTTTTTTTATAATTTTTGAAAAATTTAGGCTAGGAGGGTGCGTGTCGGCTGGGCTCCATTACTGTTTAAAATAACATTTGACCTAGCCTACAATTTTGTTTCATAAATAACTTAATTCTTAATGTCAAGCGAAAAGGTTAAACTACAGGGTTTTTTTTAACCTGTAAAGAACTTTATTTTAATAAATGTCCTAATTAAGTATCTTATTGTTTTCGTTAAATTAGATGGAATTTAAATGTGGTTAGGCCTATATCACGTTAGTTTGATGGTTTACTGTGGCCTAAGCCAATCAGTTACACTTACATCTTAATCGTTTGCTGCTTCACCACCTGCCGGAGAGGAGCTAGAAAACGTACTGTACTGTACCCTACCCGTTGACTGTACAAAATAATAATGAGGCGCCCTCTTGGAATTTGCTAAGCAGCAAGCCCACCTCCTTCAATCAATCAATCACTTTATTGAACAACGCTTTTTGATCAGCGGCAACACGTCATATGACGGTG
>NW_022716866.1:0-700 GCF_011630105.1 Anneissia japonica
CTCATTTTATATCTACTAAGGATCAAACCCCTAAGGAGTACAGAAGTTCTGTTGTCTATCATTTAAAATGTCCAGGCTGCAATAGTGATTATATTGGTAAGACAGATAGGTGCTTAATAACTAGACTTAAAGAACATTCTTCACGATCTGATAGTGTTATATTTGATCATGTTAAAAACTGTGAGGCCTGTCTCTTATACACTCCAATATGTTTTAGGATTACAGGGTATTCTTGAAAATGATAATGTCGTCTGTAATGTAAGTAATAAATTAGGTTTAATATTTTCTAGTACTAACATTATTGACAGCTCCCGAAACTGTAGGTAGCTTTGATCATTAGAGTAAGAGTGCTTTGATCTTTTGTTTAAATCACTGCTATGTCACCTACTAGAGGTAATGTTTTGATTGGTTAAACACTTTTGGTACTAGTGCATATAAGCTTGCTAATATGGATAATTTTTTCATTCCTGATGATGACATAATTAATGTCGAAATATTGAATCCCAACACGATGGCGTGTATTTCAATACTTGGAGTATGTATTATACTTTTTTATCTGAGATTAATCAGTGGACCTTTCGGTTTATTATTATAGCTAGTGTTGCTTTTCTTTTTGGTTCAATATTATAATTACATAGGTGATGCACAGAGTACGATTACTCGTGGAAACTCGTGCTACAAAGTGATGACTGAAGCCGTT
>NW_022716867.1:0-576 GCF_011630105.1 Anneissia japonica
AAGTATGTATATATAAATATATATATGTATATATAAGTATGTATATGTATATATATACGTATGTATATATAAATATATATACGTATATATAAGTATGTATATGTATATATATACGTATGTATATATATAATATATAAGTATGTATATATATTATAATGCATATATGTATATATGTATATATATGTATATATATATGTGTATGTTTATATATATGTATGTATATAAGTATGTATATGTGTGTATATATGTAGATATATAAGTATGTATATATATATATATAAGTATGTATATTATGTATATATATATACGTATATATGTCTATATATTATGTATATATATATATGTATATATGTGTGTGTATATATATATATGTATATATGTGTGTATATATGTATATGTGTGTATATATACATAAGTATGTATATATGTTATAATGCATATATGATATGTATGTATATATATAATATATATATAATATATATATATATATACACATACATATATACATTATAACATATATACATACTTATATATATATACATATATAAGTATATATATGTATTTATAAAAGTATGT
>NW_022716868.1:0-1136 GCF_011630105.1 Anneissia japonica
GAAGTCAGGGAAAGCTCATTTCCCGCTTCTAGGAATCAAAATTTTCCCGGTGGAGAACCACCGACCCCATTTCTTTTTGGCATTGGGAAAAAATTACCTGACCGTTTTGAAGAACTGAAATTAAAATCGCTATAAGATACGGTACTTCAGAAGTCGGGAAAGCTCATTTCCCACCATTTAGAAATTAACATTTTCCTGGGAAGAACCCGAACCTCCCTTTTCTCTTTGGGTTCATTGATTCATTATAATAATTTTCAAGAGGGGAAAACCTTGACTTTGAAGAACTTAAAGTAGTTAAAAGACACCTCAGAAGTCGGGAAAGCTCATTTCCCGCCTTCTGGGAATCAAAATTTTCCCTGTGGAGAACCCCCAGACCCCCCTCCTTTTTTGGGATTTATGGATTCATGGAAAAAAATTGTATGCAGCTACTCATTTCTTTTTATGTATGTATACACACATAAGGCCTATCTACTATAATAACAATGCGATAAATTTACCTGACTGTTTTCAAGAGGAGAAAACCTTGAATTTTAAAGAACTTACAAGACAACTCAGAAGTCGGGAAAACTCATTTCCTGCCTTCTAGGAATCAAAATATTCACCGGGGAGAACCCCCGGACCCCCCTTTCTTTTTGGGATTTATGGATTAATGGGAAAAAAAATCGTATGCAATTAGGCCTACTCAATTTTTTTATGTATGTATACACATATAAGTCCTATCTACTGTAATAACAGGGATAAATTTACCTGACTGTTTTCAAGAGGGGAAAACCTTGAATTTTGAAGAACTTAAAAGTAATTAAAAGACACCTCGGAAGTCGGGAAAACTCATTTCCCACCTTCCAGATATCAAAATTTTCCCGGGAGAGGACCCCCCACCCCCTATTCTTTGGAAACCTTGAATTTTGAAGAACAAAGTCATTAGAAACCTAGTTTAAAAGTCGAGAAAGGTCATTTCCTGCCATCTAGAAATCAAAATTTTCCCGGGGGAGGACCCCCGGATCCCCTTTCCTTTTTGGGAAAAATGTTGACCCCCATCCCCTAGGTTTTTCCAGATCTACATGATTCATATTCCTATTCATCTTATAAGTGGGCCCCCCCCCCCCACTTTGAAAAACGTTCCGCCGGCCCTGTGC
>NW_022716869.1:0-541 GCF_011630105.1 Anneissia japonica
TATCCCATTTCTTATGCCATATTTGAATTCCTCATTCAATTACCTTTCAAAGAATGTATAATTTTGTTGAGGTAAGGTTAATACTGTACTTCTCAAGTTAAGTTCACTTGAATCATGAAGGGTGCTGTTTTTCAAGAATTAGACAACGTAACACTATTATGTGGCGAGTTCAAAATGCATGGCCGTATATAATTTTGAAAATTATTTCATTAGTTAAACTCGTTTAAAATTGAATAAATTTTCTGCTACTGTAAAGCAATACGTTTTGTTTCTTTTTTTTAGAAATAAGTGGTAGAACCAATATTCTGAATTAAGTTTGAGGAAATATTTTTCAAATAATTTGTTGTCTTGTGATATTGAAGAATTCCCCAAAACATTTTTTTTTGGAGGTTGGAATTGTTTGGATTTAATGACAGAAAATAACAATTTAAATGATTACCCTCATGCTAAATTGGTATGTTCAAGAGAAAAACTACAAAAACCCATTTGATCATTATTTAGTTCTTAAATGCCTCAGCCAGAATACCTGTTAAATATATTA
>NW_022716870.1:0-1254 GCF_011630105.1 Anneissia japonica
CCGTTGTAGATAAAGTGCCTTGCCCAAGGACACAAGCGATTTGCACAACGAGAGTTTCGAACCCCTGACCTCGAGGTTGGGAGTCAAAGCCACAACCGATGCGCCAACCGCTTCCACGCTCAAATATGTAGAAACACGATGTAATAAGTCGTATCAAAATTATCAACAAAAAGTACATAATAAATTGTATGAAAAAATGGTCTCTACTGGGAATCGAACCTGCAATCTGTCGCTCTCTCGGTGAGCGTCATACCTCCGTTAGACCACAAAGGCCCGTACGATATTATTACTGATCGACTCCTAGTTTCTTGAACAAAAATAATGTATAAATTATATAGATAAGAACAGTACTGAAATATCCACGAAATGTTCCTGATAAGTTGTATGAAAAAAAGAGGTCATTAGTGGGAATCCAACCCGGAAATCCTGGCGAGCGTCATGCTGTTAGACCTCAGAGGCCCGTACGATATAATTATGGATCTAAGACCACTAGTCTCTCTCCCTTCATCCAACTAGAGGGCTCACACATAGTGGAGCCAACTTTTATTTTAAACATGTTGGGAATGGAACCCGCAATCTCTTGCTATCTTTGTGGGCGTCGTACAGTCGTTAGGCCAACGAGGCCCGTACGGAAAAAAAATCACGACCCACACGATCTAAGATGACTTGCGTCTATCCCTTCATAAAACTATCCGGACTAAATTATTTTCCCCTATACAGTTAAGGCAGAAATTACAGAGGGCGCTATTTAAGGTTAGTTAGGCGATGAATATTAAAAAAAAAAAAAAAAAAAAAAAAAAACCGATCACTGGGTGCTTTTCGTGGTCTTCTCTGCATGTCTAAATTATTCCTCTAGGATTTTAACAAGCCAAAAAAAAAAAAAACGCGTTATGATGTAGGGCTTACCCCGCTCAGACCTAAAATTAAACCCTGTAAAGAATACCAAAAAACTCTCAATAAGACCTTATTAGCTCGTCTGAAATTGACATATCAGCTCAGGGGAGTAAAAACTTTATGATAGACGTGTTAAAATTGTAATGGTTGTAGAGCCCTGATGCATGAAGAACCATGATAGAAAAAAAACCATTGTTAAATCATAGGTAAACACAAAATTTATGTTATTTTGCACTACGTCTATTGGGTTTAATCGTTAATGACATTCGTACTTAACGTTACCTGGTAATAAAACGTTAGTGAACCAAGGAACATGTGCTCATAAAATGCATTTCGATTGTCCTACAAATAACGCTGTGT
>NW_022716871.1:0-1076 GCF_011630105.1 Anneissia japonica
ATACTTTATCGTAATTAAAATTAGATCTTCTTATTCACATTCACTTCACACTTCTAATGCATAATGAATGTAATAATTTGTCATAATTGTGCTGTGATGATTGTGCGTAATCCCAAAGTTGTTAGGAGACATGTCACCTATATTAATAGTTCAGACCTAAAGTAAATTTGCACAAAAACCAGAGTCAATGAAAACACTAATTTTCAAAATTTTATTTGTGTTGCATGTCTTTTTTTTATTTGATAAATCTAAGTGAGTAAATCTTAAATGCTATTATTTTTTAAGACCTGTCTTCTTTTTTTTTCCCATGGCCAGTTTGCAGAATTCTGAAGTGCGAGAATGCCACTAATGTAGATGTGAAAAAAAGGAGGCGATTGAATACTTTCTTAATAACCTTTGTGAAAAGTATGAGGGAAAAAGGCATTCATACTTCTGTTACTATGATTCATGGTAAAACTATTGACGATTCTCATTGATACACTCTTGCATGGACCCTATCAATTTGAGGATATTCATAATCTGTAAAAACGTTAAATATGTGATATTCCCAATGCGATCAAAATGATGGAATATTCTTACTTTCCAAGGAGCTGGAGAAATTTTGATTTCATTTACCACTATTTGTATTTGCAATTGACAATATTGCTTTCTCTACAAAATAAATAAAATGATTGATGTGTTAAAATGAAATAACCGTTTTGTTTAATCATTGCAGTGAAAATATTTTTTACTATACGTACAATTGAAAAGTTTTATTTTCAGACAAGGAGTAATTTGTTGAAATGTACACCTAGCTCATGGTCATCGACTCAGTCAATGTTCAAACCAGAGTTAGAAGCCAAGTCAGAAATGTGTGGCCTTCATATTTGTTCTCTCTGGGCCATGTCAGCTAAACCATACAGGCTCCCATATGGGCAAACCAATATGCCATCCTTATATATGGGCCTCATATGGGACACCTATATACCACCCATGTGCAGTTGCAATGGGTACCATGTTTGTCCCACATGAGGCTTTGGTGGAGAATACGAGGGGCCCCATATGGGCAGACCCATATTACATCCATATGGGCCAGA
>NW_022716872.1:0-803 GCF_011630105.1 Anneissia japonica
AGTAACTGACTTGACTTAGGCTTATGCTTTTTACTTTATTTGATTCAAGGGCATAATATTTATTGTTATATTGCCTGGGATGTAACTAGTAATAATTTCAACATATGTATTGAGAAATAAAGTGGTAATGTTTGTTACAATTCTCTCATAAAAAAAAAAGCAAATTAATTCATTGCGTGTATTTGTTCTATTAATATATATTATTGTTACCGCTATCTGAACGATGATATGCATTCTTTGGAATTGCAAACATTGCCTGCAAAGTGTGTAGGCGTTTTTGGCGATACGTGTATTCATTGCAGTTTTTACACCGTATAATACTTTTAGATATTGTAAGGTACATAGGCCTAGTAACTTGATAGTAGGCATTTATAAGTACTAAACTGGCTGCTAATGTAAGATTTTTGGAATTACATTTCTATTGTAAATCTCATTTTTACTTTTTCAAATTGAATAAAAAGGAAAAAAAATCAAACTGATAATATTTTTTTGTATAATTTGTGTGGCGTGTCACGAGCATTCAGTTACATGCTCAAGTGAAAAGCAATATTATGTTAAACCACTCCATTCATAATATCTGGCCATTATTTAATTTTATAATAACCTCTTTGAAACTGAGCGTGTTCATTAGTCTAAAGCTCTGTCCAAAAACTGTTTAAGCCCATATATGAATAAAGCCCATATATATTCATATATGGTCATGATGTGATGTCATCATGACCATATTTAGGCATTTCACATATTTTTGTTTTAGGGATCTTGGTGGTGGTGGTGGTGGTGGTGGTGGTGGTGGTAATGATGAT
>NW_022716873.1:0-624 GCF_011630105.1 Anneissia japonica
TGAATCGCTTAAAATTTAATTATAAAGTTGAAAAAAATATTGCCTTTAAAAGAAATACAATACTTCAGTTCCAGAGAAAATGGGAGCTATTAAAGGATAATTTATAAAGAACTCTCTTAAAAATTGTTTGAAAAACGTTAATCAGCAAATTTTGTGCTTTTGGGTACTGTGTAAAAAAAAAGAAAATAATAGGAAAAATGTATTTATTTGTAATTGTATAATTTTAAATTAAACAACTTATTGTTAGTGATTTAAAGAAATTAGGCTAAATACATAATGTTACCGAAATATCATGATGTATGTATAGTCTTTTTAAAATAAGTTAATATTATTAAGAATTAAGAAATACAGCATTTGTATTTTAGTAAGGAAATTGCCATTCTCTAGTTTAGTTTAGTTTAATTTATTTTAGTTTTGTTTTTTCTAACTTTTTAAATACTTATTTTTTTTATATCAAATCGAATCGTCTTGTATTAATTTCAGTTATAATGTTTTTTTTCTCTTCTTCTCGTTTTTGTAACTGTTAATGTTCATTGTGTCTTGAAATGAATAAAAAAAGAAAATAAAAAAAAAGTGGAGGGTCTAATAGTAATATTAGTACTAGGAATAGTGAATGTGTCAGAG
>NW_022716874.1:0-11153 GCF_011630105.1 Anneissia japonica
ACCGCCGCAGTGAGTGCCCGGCTTTGCACTCACTGCGTCGTACGACCGTCGGCCGACGAAGCTAACTCCGCTCCCTGTGAGCGTTAGACGACGCGATGATCTCTTCTAAATTGTCGCGGACATTCTGAACGGATCCTCATTGATAACGATCCGTTACGCAAGCGTCGTGGCGTTGCGTTCCTCATAAAATCGCGTTGGCCGACGTCCGTCGGGGCAGTGAGATTTAGGGATTTAAAAGGCTTATTTAATAGATTCCAGAGCTGCATATTCTGTAAAACTTACATAGGTTTTTTTTCCTTCCCGACAGAGGGTAGAGGAGATCCCTGGTCTCCTGGCCCACCTTTAAGAAAAAAACTATTTAAAAAATATTGTTTTTAAAGTTTGTGTCTCTTTGTGGTGTCAGTGACGATATTAAACACTAAAAAAAATCACTAAAATACGTGTCGAATAAGGAATGTCTACATCTATCAAAACATTTTAGCATGAACTGATTAGCCTTGGTTGCAAGCCCTAATTTTGAGTTACTCACTGTTAAATGCGCTTATTGCGCACCATACCAAATTTATTTGGCGTCACAACTCGATTTCCTTTTTTGCGGATTATTCTGTCTCAAAATCTTCCTCAAAATTAACTTGCTCGTTAGTGGCGCTGTCCAGAATGAGAAATAATAATAATAATAATAATAATAATAATAATAATAATAATAATAATAATAATAATAATAATAATAATAATAATAATAATAATAATAATAATAATTATAATAATAAGGGACTTGTGGAAAACTAGAACTGTATGTTAAAAAAGTCAGTTTTTACTATCTTTATTAATATCTTACCTTGTTCTCAGTATTATAAACAAAATTATTGGATCACAGTTTTTATTTAAAAGATAATTTGTCTTTCATTTGCAAATGTTCGCCTGCGCCCCCACCCCCAAGATGTTAGAATGCTTTTTTAGCGGGCAAAATAATTACAGAGATGTTGGTTGGGATATTTAACAGTGTTAACGACTATCTTGATTTATATTATATGCTACTAATTATTTCTAGCCGTACCTACTGTGTAATAGAGAGTACAGCGTTTATTTGAATCTGTTCAACCATGAAGCCTCTATGGTCTAATGGTTATGACGCTCGCCTTGACAGCGAGAGGTCGCAGGCCCGTCGGAGGCATTTTATTACACATGGAAAACTATGCTACACGAGGTGACATCATGTCCTTTATTACACTGTATTTACCTTTCTTTGATGATTTATATATATACATACATATACATACATATATACATATACATACGTACATATATATATATACATAGGTAGTAAGAGAACATGAGCGCTTTATACATACATATATACACACAAATACATATACACACATACATATATAAATATACATACATTTATATACATATACATACATACATATATACATATAAATACATATATACACATACGTACATATACACACACACACACACACACATATATATATATATATATATATATATATATATATATATATATAAAAAAAAAATATCTCAATTTTTTGTGAAACAGTGCTCAATCCCACTGAAAAATCTATCTCTTATACACATCTAGATGTGTATAAGAGACAGATTATGCACTTGTCAATTGTAGTCCAAACTTCCATGGAAACTGCTAAGTGATACGCACGCGTAGTGCTTCCATCAAGGAACCTCATCTCCTTGGCCTAGCTCTCACGTTGCTTCTCCGATTCAGACCTACTGTAGGCTAAACCTTCAAGTAGGTTTTATCCTCCAATCATTTATTAGCGAGGCATTTTCCCAGGACTACGGCGGTGTGGCGGGGACTTAGCCGGGGATGTACATTAAAACGATGCTCCGCATTGCTCATGGACGAATCAATATTCAAACACAAGTATTGCAGGTAACATAATCAGCCTATTTATAGAATTTCTACAACGGAAAGGGGACAGAAGAATGAGTGGCAGATCCAGGGGAAGGGGAATAGCAAGCTGAATTGAGCCCCCTCTTAATTTTTCAAAATTACAAATACCTCAGCCTAAACTATGGTGGTGCTGAGGTGGCTAGACTCTCCATCTGTGATAGCCCCTTCCTGGGCCCCCTCTATTTTGAATTCCTAGATCTGCCACTAAAAGAATGTTGTGTTTAAAAAATATAGTTATTTTTTTAGGATTAGATATCAACTTCAATTAAATCTGTTAAATGTTTCCACTACATCAATTATAATGTCTACTTTCAGATTTATGGTTCGCAGACCAAGTTGCACTTTATAGTTTTGTACCAAATGTAATTGTTGGCGTTTTCGGAAGCATTGCGTTCGTTGGCAATGTTTTCACATTCATCGTTGCATTAGCTACGGAAAAAATACGTAAGAAATTCAGTAATTACCAAATAATAAACCTCGCAATGAAGGACGCCATAGTGGGGGGATCATACGTTTGTATATGTGTAACGCATTTCCAAAAAATATATAATATTAATATTTTTTCCATAATATTGAGTTTGATGTGTGTTTCATCATCACTCACTATTATCATGATAGCAATGGAACGTTGTTTTGCTATTGTTGCTCCATTTCAGCATAGTCGGTACGTAACAACAAAAATATTGACCATTGTAATAGTCTTGGATTGGTTTGTAACCATAAGTTTATTAGTTATTACAATTCAAATTACAAATGTGCTTATTGGACTATATGTTGTTGCCAGATATGTAATAATATGCGCTCCAGTTTTAACCTTTATCGTATATCTTGTGATTATTTTAGCTATGAGGCGACATGCTTCAAAGATTAATCAATCAGTCAATATATCTCAGAGAAAGAAAAGTAAGCAAAATGTTGAAATGATAAAAACATTCACATTGGTTGCTGGAATATTCATCATATGCTACATTCCGTATGGTGTAGTCTTGCAATTTTTTTTAAACAGAGTAGGGTTTTCATTTGAACTACTAAGGGCTTTGTTCATTGTTGAGACGCTCATCCCATTGAATTCAGCAGCGAACATGTTTATCTACTGGTGGCGGATTCCAGAATTTCGAATGGCTTACATGCGGGCACTGTGCTGTCACAGAAATACAGGTATTCAACGCTTAGAAACTACTCATGAATCTGGTACAATAGAAAATACATTCTCATTTCAGTCACAAAAGAATTAATGAGTGATGTGGTTTAACCTTTGTAGGCTACTTTTTTTTTATCGTCGTGTTTATATTTTATATTCGTTCTGTAGGATATTAGTATATGTAGCGTTTTTTTTTGTTTTTTTTTAATGGGGACTCCTTTCAAATTGCTTGGTTCTGCACTTAGCCTTTAACAGAGTAAGATTATGAGAAGCATGTGAAAGCCTAGTGACACGACCAAACAATTTGTAGGGTGGAACGAGATCACATAAACTAGATGAACAGAAACCAAAAACATATCGATAAAACGCACAAAGGGAGGCGACTGCTCTTCTGTGAGCAAGAGGGTATAATGTTGAACACAAGTTCTAATTTATGGTTTTTTCGTAGTATTAGCGCATTTAGGAATGCGCCACCAGCGTCAGTTTATGTTGAGAAACTTTTTTGATGAGCCCAGAAAAAGTATACTATGGAACGCCATGCAAATAAGTAATATGGAACGCCATTTGTGCCAAAATAAATTTATTCTTAAGCATTTCAACTGATTAAGACAAAGATTAGTGACTGAAACCCAGTCTAATATTGATTGGGAAGATATGAAGAAAAAATATTAAGATGGAAGTGGTAGTAGTGTAAAGTCAATAAGGTGCGGGTGATTTATAAAAAGAAACACTGTGATGAAAGTTAACCAAAAACTGAAACCACAAAACTAATGCAGAAAAAACAATACCACTGCAATTAACCATTCTTTTGCAAGTATCACTTGTAGTTTACAGTATATCAGATAATACCCCAACACAGCATTGCAGTGTTAATTAAGAAATTACATTAAATTTAGAAACAGTAGTTCTAAAAAAAAAAAGTGATAAAACAAACATCATTATTATATTGTAAATATAAATTGTTAGTGGGTAGTTACATGGTTAAAATCAATTTCATAAACTTAGTTCAGGGAGATATAGAATTGACATATTTATTTATAGCCTATTCCATAATTTATTCCCATCCTATATTGTACTGCAATATTATTTAATAGCTAATTTTATATAGTAAATGAAATTGTAATGCTATCTACCATCACGTACGAATTACCATTAGGACAAAATTGTGAAGTGAAGCAACTTGCGTTATTACATAGGGTTTTTATCAATAACAAATTCATCATTCAGTAAACTTAAGTAATCTAAATAGCAGTTTTAATCATCACAAAGTGTATGTTGGTTCCATTATGTGTTTTTTCTCTAAAACATTTTGATTATATGCATTCATCTTATGCATTTTGTGAAGTTGTTTTGTATATTCTTTATTACTCTGCTTTAATACAAGTTTGACATTTTCAATTGAAACATGTTTAATATATTTTGCTATATCTCAAAGTTCTGACTTTTTATGAATATATATTAAGCTTTGTAACTTAGAGTACCAATAAATGATATCGTATACAAGAATGTTTTTTTAATCCTCATGTGCATTTTTGTAGCGTTCTCTGTTGTAGAAGAGTACAAATAAATCGTATACAAATGTGTTTGTCGCTCTCATGTGCACAGCAGAAGGAAATCTGACATGTTAAAGAAGATACATTACTGTATAACATGACATTGGCTACATAATGGTGAAGGTGATAATAATAGCGATTATGTTGATGCTGATGCTGATGATAATGATGATGATGAGAATGTTGATAAGAATGAGAATGATCTCGCTTTCTATATAATTTCCATGTAAATACAGCAACATTTTGACTGATTGATAATCCAATCGATCACAGACTGATATCCGCCTATATCCGTTGGAAGCATTTTGCAAGTTGTCCTGCCATTATAGTAAGAGCGAGGTTGGCGCTAAATAATTTGGTTGTTAAATTGACCGGCTACCCTGGATACGGATACAGGATTTTGTGGGGTCTGAGAGATCTCCCAAGCCCCTCTATCTTGGTTTGGTGAGGCGTAGATATAGTTTGGATATATGGCACCTCTGGATGCCCGGAAATAGCAGCTGACAAACTTGTTTCTACCCCTCCCCATCCTGCTGTTCATTGGCATACACACTATTTAAAACGCTAATACAAAAATACAAATACTCATTATATTCCGATAAAATCGTTTTGCTGACAGAACTCATGTTAGATAAAAAATCAATATAGGCCTAGACCTATACACTAAAACTATAAAGTACAATTAAAACAGTTACTATCCAGAGGCTGCCAAAATAGCGTCTTTATTTCATCTTTTCACATTTTCATTAAAAATGTAACAGGATTTTAATATGCACAAACGACAGTCTTGTGCGTACACGATGTGCTCTCAGTAGCCGTAGCCTAAATCATTAGAGATTTAAAATAAAATACATATAGAGGGGGTTGTGACGGTTCATAAATAACTGACTTAACTTTCCTAATTGATCTCTCTTTTCAATTGGAGGAATTTCGATGCCTATAATTTGCCTGCAGGCTTCCCGACTCATTGAAGTAGTTTCTTATTCTCCTCGGAGAGACCTCCGAAGATCGGAAGCAAGCTTACGTCACAACGCTTTGCAGATCTATAAAATCAATTTAAAATGGGAGCATATTTCTCTCTCCCCCTCTCTCACTCCCCTCCCTCTCCACCCTCTCTCTTTTGTAGCAAAACCACAATTATTCATGTTCTTCATCGGTCTACTACAGTTTGTTTACTTGACGTTTAAAAATGCACAAGTACAATATATAAGTACAGAGGCCTGTAATTCATGAAAACCGATGACAATAATTAAATAATTTTGACGATAGGCCTAATGATGATGATGACTACGAATAAATAGGCCTATAATAAACATAGTTGATTTCTCGTAACAAGTGGTTTTCTATTATACTGGCATCACCTCATCTTAAAAAGATACTAAAGACTGGAGCGTTGCTTATTTCGCATCGCAGGTATCAAAACCGCTCTGAAAATTAATATTCATGATTTTATTGCCGAATCCTATAGCGCCACCAATCGACACTGCCTCAAACGTCCAGGAAAAAAAATTTCGCGTACCGGTAGATCATTTGGTAGACTGGGTTCCCGTCCCTAAACTTTGTCTTAATCAGTAAAAAAGCTGGAAAATCGATTTTGGCACCAATGGCGTTCCATATTACCTTTTTGCTTGGCGTTTCATAGTATACTTTTTCTTGGATTATTCCCAAAGATAATAGAAATACAAGATAGAGTTCTCGCATTGTCCAAATGAGGCGGAAGTCGTGCCCAACGTAGGCGGCGCCCTTCTTTTTAACCATGCAAGTTTTCTGGTAAGCGTTATATGGGCGGGCCCATATAACGCTTACCAAGTTTTCTATACTTCGTGCCCAACGTACAGGGCGCCCTTCTGTTGCTATGGCTCTGGCTAAGTATATCCAGACGCAAAAGGCGCCCTTCCTTTTCCACTAATGGAGGAAAACTTTCTAAGAGTGCGTCCGGCCATGCGATTCTGCGCTTTATTGTTGTTTTATTCTTTACTGATTCATGATTATGCTTTAATTGTTTTGTGTATTATTTGGATAATAGCAACGATTTCTACCGCCACCAAGGAGGTTATGTATTCACCGATGTTACTGTCTGAGTGTCTATTCCAGTTTGTTTTTATATCTAGTAAATAAAAAGTGATTGGTAAAAACTCATTTTATCGGTACGGGACGTCGGTAAAGAAGTGCAAAATACAGTCATCATTATGAATTCTTGTGCTTTATTGATCCATACTATTGGTAGGCCTATTAGCGCAGGATTTCAATGCTTTTCCAACCCATTATTATTGACATTGCTAGCTCTGATACTCACAGTATATATTTTTTAATCACAAATTAGAACTGCATATATGTAGTTTTAAAACAATGTGCATTCACTTAAAATTTATTTACAACACAAGTTTATGTAATTACTGTAGGCCTATATCCCGGTTAAAACAGTATAAAAAGCGGATATAGGCTATGCTAGGTAGGTAGACCATGGAAATCCCGGTCCAAAAAGTGGTCTTAAGTAATTAGAGTTAGACCTGTATTAATATTATTAAATTTCCTTTACCAAAAGAGCTCCATTAATTTTCACGTCATTCATAAATAACTAACTGCATACAATACTAGCGTTATTATACGAACGAGTAATATTTAGTACTTTTTTTTTATTATTTTAGGCTAGTCTAATTATTTATTTATTTTTCTTCAATATCTTAGCTACGCAAGTCAATAGGCCTAGGCTAATTCATATGTCAAGTTTAAAAAAACAAAATGTTAATATATATTTATAATATATATAGATAATTTTTGGTTGAATGTCAGTGCAATATTTTACCTTTCTCTGTCCTTTGGAAATCGATATAAATTATGACCGTGTTTGTATGATGTGTTGCAATTTACTGCACAGCAACGCCCTCCAATACCGTACGTCGCCATAGCGCATCGCGGTGTACAATTTTTTAATTGAGAATTGATAATAAAATACGCGACGACTTGGTAACGAAAGTTTGGCACAAGTTTTTTTAGATCCAGCTGTAGGGGCGTCCCATTTTTCGTATTCCCACCATGCATTTCGGTGGAACACTTTTTTTGTGTGGAGAACTCTATCTTGTATTTCTAGTATCTTTGTTATTCCAATATCTCTATGGGATTATTCCATAGAGATATAATAAGAATACTAGAGCGCTAACAGCAATGTATTCGATGTTCGAAATACGCAGAGCTGTGTGTGTGTACCATGCAAGATGGCTGCCATAGATTCGGCCAATCAAATTTCGCCTGAGCGCTATCATTTTCAATGGCGCCCTCAATTTACACCGAAAGTTCAGTACAGCTATGTTTGAAACTCGAGCGTTGCGGTGTATGGGTGTAATGTACACGATTTTAATTTGTTTTTAATTTTTTGAATAATATGCTCTACCTGGCCTCTTTTTGCCTACGACAGTTTAATAATTTGTCATTATCAAAACTAATTATCATTAATGAAATAATATTCAGTCAGAGGGCTTATTTATGGTAATAATATGTATACTAAGCCTGAAGGCGGCGCTTTCCTATGGCAGCCATCTTGGATGGTACACATACACAACTCTGCATTGCTCCGCCATCTTGTCAGCACTCTAGTTGTTTAATAGCTCTATGGATTATTCGCATCAAAAAAGTTTCTCGACATAAACTGACGCTGGTGGCGCTTTCCGAAATAAGTATGCTAATACTACGAAAAATCAATTTAGTCTACGAAAAAATTAACCCAATGAGCGTTTTATTCGAGGGAGACATTTACTAGGGCTATGGAGGGGGCGTTTATTCGAGGAGAGCGTTTATTCAAAGCGGGATGGTTATTCGAATAAATGCGGTACTTATTATAAATAGTTCTACAAAGGAAATGTGATAAAAGCCAACTGTATAATTATTATAATGTTAAAATAATATAAAATTGTTAGTTGTGTAATTACATGGTTAAAATCAATTTCATAAATTTTAATTTGCTTTAGTCGATCCTTCTTATAGAATTTTAAATAATTTATTCTACCATCCTATTGTCTTCTTTAAGGGCCACTTCATAATTCAAGGCTTTGGCCCAGTAAAAATATTTTAATATCTAATTAATTAGTTTCTAAATCTTATGCTTATGCAATTTATTTAATGCCATCTAGTGTCATGTACAAATTACCATTATGACGAAATTATGATGCGAGCAACACTCGCATTAAATGCAGTAGTACTGTTGCATTAATATTACACAAGTTTTTACTAATAATTCAATTAATTATTAAATAAACTTAATAAATAGCAGTTTTAATCATCAGAAATAAAATAGATGGTCTTATCTTGGTTCCGTCATATGTTTTTCTTTTTCAAAAGAAATTGAATTTATACATCCACCTTAGGCCAAGTAAAAAAAAAAAACATGTTTCACGTCCGGCTTTTTTTTTTAAATTGAGGAAGCGGCCTTTTTAATTTTTTATTTTTCAAAATGGCCGCCATTCTACAGACTTGTTGACATTTCCCGTCTAGTTTTGTTCAACATATAAAATTTAGGAATCATTGTTACTCTATACAATCGGAATGTTCCCGATGTTACGTCTCAGACGTCTTCACATGAAACTATTCCCATAGAGTTATTCTTATTATATCTCTATGACTATTCCATACAATCTGACATAGAGGGCCAGTATAACGGGAAATTCCAGAATTCATCGGAAATCATCGGCCGTATTCGATTGGGACTTTCGTGCTCTGCTCAACGGAAACTGCTCAACGAAGTTAACGCTCGGAATTTATCGTTGAGTTTTGTACTCAACGGGATAACATACTCAACATATAGTCCCAATGGAATACGGCAATTGTATGCATGACAAACGCGCTCTAGTGAAGTGAACTCGAGGTTTGCCGCCTTACGCCCAGAGTAGGCGACGGCCTAGGCCTAGCCTAGAGATATCGGGCTAGCCTAGGCCTAGCCTAGGTAGAGATGTTGTTGGGCTAGCCTAGGCTAGGCATAGCTTTACTATACGAAAGGTTAGACGAAGATATTGCACTATTTTAGGCCAGGGTATTTATTTTCCAACATTTAATTCTAAATTTTCGATATATTTTTTCTTTATTTTCATGAATTTTCCAAAAATAAAAAAAATAAAATAAAAAAAATCAAGGCGGGCGAAAAAAACGATGCGGGCGGGGACGCGAAACATGTTTTTTTTTTTATTTGGCCTTATACATTCTGTACAAGTTTTTTGTATAAATTGTTTTATTATTTTGCTTTAATACAAGTTTGTCAATTGAAAGATTTTGTTTGACTTCTTACGAATACATTAAGCTTTGTATGGGCGCGACTCCTTCTGAGAGCGTTTCTCAGTGGTAAAGAAGAGTACCAATAAAAATCATTTTTCTTTAGGGAGATATAAAATGACATTGGCTACACTAAATGGTTAAAATAATGATGATAAAGTAAGTTGATGATCATCATGAGGATGATAATGATGAAGATGATGATGATGTAACGCCCGTGAGCTCTTGGGGGACCTGATGCCACTGCTACTACATACGATCGAGCTACAGACATAAGAACTACTACGGAGCTTTGACCCAGGGTTGCCAGATAGTCGACAGTCTTCACGGCCAAACACACGCCATCTCACGGCCAAATTCGGCCAAACTTGTTTTCGATATCGGCCGAAATTCGGCCAGATTTTAATCCGATTAGAAGACAAAAGTGGGTACATAATTACACGAAAATCAGCGGTCATTCGTTCGAAATTTAAGAAATTCAAATGATATACACAGAACAATGTTAAACTTTCACTATTTTTCATCTTTTGATTATCACCATAAAATACCCAGCTACGTCATTATAAATAGCCTATGTTCTTTAGTTGCTGGCATGTAGGCCAATTCAGGGGAAAATCCACAGATGTCCGAAAGGGGGGGGGGTGGGGAGGGGCCGGGACTGAAAAAGATAACACCATCTTCGAGAAATTTTTGTTTTCTAGACGCCCGAAAATAACTTCTGATGCGTTTGGGCGATCAATTTTTCTTTATTTACTTTTTCTTTTTTTTTCCCTCTGCTTTTTAAAGTCACATTATTAAGATTGATCTAAATTTGATTTAAATGTATTAAATATTAAGGTACATTGTAGTCGATCTACAGCATAGTTACCAACTGTCTCGCATTTCAAAGTGATTTTGGATGAAACACACATTTTGCAGAAACACATGCGTGATCCATAATTTTTCACGCATTTAGCACAAATCTATGCGTGATAACGAATTATCACGAATTCAGGGGAATGTCTTTATAATTAAAAGAAATTGGTTTTATTTAAAAAATATATATAAATAATCATGTAGAAAAAATTCAACTGAATAGAAGCCAATTTATCAAATAAAGTTTCACCCATAAGCATTAAATAGAATATTTTGTGAATAGCATTCAGTTTTCCATATTTTTTGTGTTTGGTAATTGTTTGTACACAGGTTCCTCATCACAATATGCAGTCTTTTAACGCCAACATAATGTCAATGGCTGCCGAATGTCTGAAATCAGACGCTACAAGTA
>NW_022716874.1:11233-78058 GCF_011630105.1 Anneissia japonica
AATGTTTAGGTCAACATAGTTCGGGTGCTCAATTAATTGAAACTAAAAATATTTTTGCTTATGTCACCGTTATTGTCAAGACACACTCTCTGAAATCGTTTTAAAACAGCTTTAATGCTCAGATCGTCAGAGCGCCTGGGGCCACGCCCCTCGACCCCAGCTGGGCTCTGCCTCTGGACCCTTCCCCTCAGCCAAATGGTGTAGTCACTCACGCATTTCAAACCTCTCAGGTTGGTAACTACAGTATGCTAGAGCAAAACATTTAAGGGCCTGCTATTGGCAAATCCGCGGTGAATTAAGTTATAGGCTAGTACTGTAGTAGGTAACAGGCGTTAAAACAAATCTATGAAAACTTTAATAAATACTTTATATCTAAACTTTCTAAATTCGCCTCTTAATGTTATTGTCGCAGTACTTAAAGCAATAAATTAATGTTGCTATCAGAATTATCTTCATTCTCATATACAACCTAACTCTAGAGTAACTTCGAAGAATTCTCTGGCACAACGCTTGCTTGAAATTGGAGGTGCCATCGGACCTGAAAGATCACATCGAATTCTACATAAAGAACACTGCAGCACATAGGCCTATACAATTCAAATGGGCAATAATAAATTAATTAAAGTACAGTATTTAATTTATATTCCAAAGAGATAGAACCTCCACTAGGATGGAACATATGCAAACACACACAATATATGGTAGGCCTACAAACTTGCTCTGAACTGTCTTCATAAAGTTTAAACGAGGAAACTTCATATAAAATAAACTATTTCATCCGAACAATTAAGTAACTGTTATCTTTTAAATAAACTCTCTTACGTCCAATCGGCTAAAGGGGTCCGGGAAGCAGGCAGCAAGTACAAACAAAGGTACATGATTACAATCAAATATGAATTTAAGAAAACAAAAACAACATATCCAAAACAAGTCTACCTTATATTAGGCCTATTGAAAAAAAAAATGTAAACTTTTTAAAAATTCGGCCAAATATATTTTGGCCGTGACTTTTCAAACGTTACGGCCAGGCAAATTTTTATACGGCCAGATTTGAGGAATCTGGGCGTCAAAAAGGCCAAATGGCAACCCTGCTTTGACCAATGGCAAACGCCTGTGTGCTTTCTGGTGCCAACGTCCATTCACAAGTACCAATCGGCCCCATAGAGAACACCGGCAGCCCCACTACCCAGCACTTAACTTACTACGTTTTGCTATCACACAGGTTTTTGAAAATTTTAAAGAAACATTTTAGAGTTTTAAGTAATAATTCTGTTTGGAAAATTCACTCTTCCTTTCACTTGTCTTGTTTCTGTGTACAGGGACATATCCTGGATTACCATTTTGGGGGTGCGGCGTATGCAAATGTGGACAAACTGGTCGGGGGGTGGGGAGTAGAGCCAGTTGTTGGATTGCACACTATGGCAACTTCAATGCCAAACTTCTGGCGATTTAATATTCCTTTTTAATCTATATTACAGAAAATAATACATTTATATTTATATTTTTTTATGAATCTAACGATGCATGTTAATAGCGATATGTAAATAAATGACATTGTGCTGATGTAAAAGGACGAACTATGACTAAATTTACAATTTCTAAACATTCAGGTTGGTTCTGTAGTCAGGGGTGGCGCCAGTGGGGGCGGGGGAAGTGCATGCCCCCCCCCCCCACATCGGGGAAAGCTAGCCTCCCGTCGGGGAGAAAAAGCATAATTCGTCGGGGAGAAAAACAATGTATTTTCTACATATTAGTAGACTCTAAAATAGATTAAATAAGCCTTCAAAATTTTCGGGGCCTTTGCCCCCTGGACCACTTTCGAAACCTTTTAATTGAAGCTCGACCACGCCCACTTTGGTTTCGTCCAGGAAATCTGACCCCTCGTCGGGGACATGGGCCCCTTGTCGGGGACATGGGCCCCCTTGTCGGGGAACTTGGCCCCACTGTTGGGCAAATCCTGGCGCCACCCCTGTCTGAAGTTAATTAAAATAACAGGATAGTCGCAAAAAAAAATCACATTGCCTATAATACAGTCTTTCTTTATTCGTTTTATTCTTTTGTGAGAGGAAATTTTCCCTCACATACTGAATCCCCTTCTCTCAATTCGTGGACAAAAATACTCAATTTACAGTGCCCCTACACTTTCTCGCCCCTGGGGCCCCTGACTCGCCGTTACACCACCAGATAAGATTGAGATTGATATTTCTCTTTTTATAACATTTCAATGTAGATACGGCAACCTTTTGAATGATTGATCTTTCAGTCGACCACAAATTGATAGTCATTGGGGTCACAGCGCCTATTGAAACTTTCCAATATATTGTATACTTTCTATCTGTGTGCACATGACAACACAAATGAAAACGGCAAGCCAAGGGTTTTCCCCTACGTAATTAGTTTTTGAAGTAAACTTACCTTATCGTCTAATAATGTTTAAATACTGACTAAATCAAAAACTGGAACTTACTACAGTATATAGGCGTAACATTATAGTTCAATTTATGTAATATTTACATCTTCAACCTGTTGTACTACTTGTAGGCCTACGTGTCTGTTTACAGTTTTGGGGCCTAATTATATTTGATGCACTGTCGTTCCCTCTAAATCACCCGCTGACCACCAATACATTATGCTGTAGATATCAGAAGACTCGGCACAAAAGTACATTACTACAGTACCAGACCTCAACATTTTTCGCGGACCCTTTTAAAGGCCCACTCAGACAGAGTCGTACGACGCAGCCCGACGCGATTTGTTGTCGTGTCGAGTCTGTGTGAGTAAAACGCAGACGCATTGGTTTGCGTCGGGGGCAGTCTTGTCATAGAATATTAAACATGTTTAATATTTCTCACGACAGCTTAAGACTGTCCCAGACGATAAATCGGGTCGGGCTGCGTCGGCCGACGCTGTCTGAGTTGGCCTTAACACGACAAACTTTTTGCAGACCCTAGGTTAGGTTAAATTAAATAAACACTTGTCTATCTCTGGGCTTTTGATAATTTAAATAATATTAAATGTGTGGTTATTATATTGTACCATGTGAGTTGCATATTATCACTATTCATTCTTTGGCATATTATATAATTATTTATTATTTATTCTGGGAAAAAATACTGTACAATATACAAAATATAATACAAATAAAAAAAAATCAAACGAACATAACATTAACAAGTACACTAAATGAACCATAGTCATTAGCTGCCAAGAAAGCACAAAAACAGCCTAAACCACTGTCGCTAAATATGTGTGTGCTTCCAACTAATTACTACTAATATAATACAAATAATATAAACGACTCAGATAAACATAAATGACTAAAAGAATTGCATTATTATATTAAGCCTAAGATTTATACATATTGATACTAATAATAAATTTGAATATGAAATTAGTCATACGTAATTATATAAGAAGTAAATATTTATAGAAAAAAAAACCAATAAATTTAAAAAAATCAGTAAATCTGCATATCGTGTTTTAAGTAAATAAAATCTTTAGGAATTTTCTATGAGTATATCAGCATTATTAGTATTAAGGTCCAGACTTTATTTAAAGCAAAATTTTGACCAATTTAATAATAGTATTTCAAATATACATTTCATATAATTATAACAGATATAATAATTTCAGTAATAATAATAGCAACAACAACAACAACAACAATAATAATATTGTTAAGCCTTCTATGCGCTTCAAATTATCATTAACCCAGTCATTGGAATAAACGTCTATGAAACACAAACTCAAGCTCCCAGGGGGAGTATAACCTTGCAGCAGCTACAACAGCTCATTGTGGCATTTAACCCTACCAGGTACCCACTTTTACTCCCGGGTGGAGAGAGGCCATGCAGACAAAGTGCTTTGCCCAAGGACACAGGTGAAATGCACAGCGAGGGATGGAAACCCTGACCTCAAGCTAGAATAAAGGCAGGCTCAAACAGCATCACTGACAGTAGGGCAGTTCAATTTCACGTAGAGCATGATGTAACTAAGTGTTTGCTACAGAATACTTTTAACGATGATCTTTTCCATCAACAATCAGCATATGGATTTATCACAGCCAGACTATGTAAAGTCAGTTTTCCACTAGATGAGTTTATTCACGCGAATCAGAGTGTCCATTCGCTTCCTGAGCTCTGATTGGTTGCCCATTTTTTTGCTTCGCAAACACTCCGATAGAAATGCGCATGCGCATGAACCGACGCTTTTGATTTGCCTAGTGGAAAACCAGCTTAAAGCCCTGTCCACACTATAAAATTTTCTTTGATAAAAATATATAGTCATGATGTGCCTATATATGGTCATGATGTGCCTATATATGGTCATGATGTGCCTATATATGGTCATGATGTGCCTATATATGGTCATGATGTGATGTCATCATGACCATATTCTGGCATGTCACATGTTTTTGTCAAATAAATTTAATAGTCTGAACAGGGCTTAACCATTCAAATTTTCACATACAATGATATCAAAGACGACAGAACTGCAAGGAGTCCGACTCTCGTGGTGGTTTCATTGGAACGTATCCTATTTCAAACAACACTGCCACAAAGGGTCGCGTCCTTATAAGACATTTGCATGTCGAGTTTCCAACTCTATTCAAATTTTAATAAGGGCCCCCCCACCACCACCCTCATTTAATGGCAATACTTTTTTTTAATGTTCCATTACACGCATACAAAGTCAGGGTATTCATACATCTTGCAGTTCTATACTCTTAGGTAATATCTGCATAATCTACCATTTAACATCTGTTATTTGATCTGAATAATAAAAATATATCACATTTCTTTAATAGCATTATTCTCCTTTTATGGAATTCCTTTGATTTTTTTTTGTTTAATTCACTTGTAGAAACCTAAACACAGAAAAAAACTTCTGCTGCAGAGAGCCATTTTTTACGACATAAGGCAAATTAGGTTCTACGGGCTTCACATAAGTGATAATTTCACTGTTCTTTTTGTTACAAATGCCTATGTGAGGAACACACACAACTGTATATACAGATCACTGCTGTTAACCTGCACATGGTGACCCTGCTACGACTGTTTCAGTCAACTGATAACAGCAACTAGAATCTATTATTCGCAAAAGGAAGCTACATTAACACCTGTGTAGCTCATGTGATTATGTACACCTGTGTAGCTCCTGTGATTATGTATTCAAACGAATGAACGAACTGCTGCTAAAAATAATTCAGTATTTATATAAATCAATTGTCCTATATCATTCCTATATATGGAACAGATACACCACAATGTGGCAGCTAGTATATATCATTTAAAAACTTACCAGACACAAATTTATATTCCAGGGGAAAATATAATAATATTACCTTCATCTCTTCTGGGTCAAAATGATCTTGATATAAGGTTATGTTTTTCTAAATGTTTACCTACAGTATCATACTTTAACAACTTCTTTGATTGTCTTGATCAGTATAGGTATAGACACACTTCCATCGCTATGCCAACGGCCATTCTCAATGCCAGGGGCTGGACTCAGGATTGATGATGCAACACTTGGTTAAAGAAATGATGAAAAAAAGAACATGATTGTTTACTAAATTGAGGGATGGATAGTATGTGCAGCAATAGTAGTGGCGGCGGCAGCGGCAACAGCAACAACAGCAGCAACAGCAGCAGCAACAACAGCAGCAACAGCAACAACAGCAGCAGTAGTCACAGCAACAACAGCAGCAGCAGTAGCAACAACAGCAGCAACAGCAACAACAGTAGCAGTAGCCACAGCAGCAACAACAACACCAGCTGCAACAACAACAGCAGCTGCAACAACAACAACAACAGCAGCAACAACAACAATAGCAGCAGCAACAACAACAACAGTAATAGCAATAACAACAGTAGCAACAGCAACAATAGCAGCAGTAGCAACAACAGCAGCAACAACAACAACAGTAGTAGCAACAACAACAGTAGCAGCAGTAGTAACAACAACAGCAGCAGTAGCAACAGCAACAACAGCAGCAGCAGTAGTAACAACAGCAGCAACAACAACAGCAGCAGCAGTAGCAAACAACAGCAGTAGCAAACAACAGCAGTAGCAACAGCAACAACAGCAGCAACAGCAGCAGCAGTAGCAACAACAGCAGCAGCAGTAGCAACAACAGCAGTAACAACAGCAGCAACAGCAGCAGCAGCAACAGCAGCAGCAACAACAGCAGCAACAGCAACAACAACAACAGCAGCAGCAGCAGTAGCAACAACAGCAGTAGCAACAGCAACAACAGCAGCAACATCAGCAGCAGCAACAACAACAGCTGCAACAACAACAGCAACAACAGCAGCAGAAGCAACAGCAGCAACAGCAGCAGAAGCAACAACAACAGCAGCAGCAGCAGTAGCAGTAGTAACATAAAAAATAATACAGTAATTAAATAAATTTACAATGAATAAGAATATTGTTATTTTCCATGTGGCTGTTTTAGTTTATAAAAAACAAAGAAAAATATACAATTGATAAAACTATCGGGACTTACTTCGGAAGCCTGAGAAGGTTAATTAGTTCATTAGCTCGGCTGATTAGCGTTTTATTCTCAGCATTATCAACATCAATCTTGGGCTGTTGTGATATCTTTGTCAGACAAAGAAGAACACGTGGAATGAGGTCTTGACAACGTGACGCCAACTGGAAAAAGTCATTAAATTGTAATTTTACCATAACATAATAATAATATTAATAATACTGAAATTGTATAAGGTTCTGGTATCTGTTTAAAAGAAAATGCTTATGGTGCCCCTCCACAAGTCATAAAATGAAAGAATGAAAATTAATGAAATCAGAAAAACAGATATCCAACTGAGCGACGATAATGCAGCATTTACAAAGATCGTATCGGCGACAGTGACAGAGAAGCCAGGCACACATTGTTAGTCTATGAATTCGTCTCCCCGTAATCTCTAAATGATTTGAAACTGTCAGCTGTTTATCGAAGGTAGTCTGAGTACGTTTGTCATTAAAAGCAACCTGTTGCTTATGCATCTTCATGTTGCGTTCTCTATGAATCAGCGTTCACTGGCTACCATCAGTTCAGTATGTGCCCAGGTTAACAGCAATTTAGAACCTCCTAATGATCCACACTGAATGTGACACGCTGAGGAACCAGGGGTGGATTGCTATGAAAAGGTCTTAACTGGTAGTCTTAACTCTTCGACTAAAGCCAGCTTTATCACTTCGATGGTCTTAAGCTTTTTCTACACTATCAAATTTTATGTGACAAAAAAATGTGATGTAACCATATATGGGCACGATGACGTCATATCACATACTGTCCAATTGTATCAAAAAAAGTTGAACGTGTTCAACTCTTATTTTCCATCACATTTTATGTGACGCTTTTTTGATAAAATTGGATAGTGTAGACAAAGCAAAGTCACTCTGCTAAGACCATTGCTATAAAATTGTCTTCGCTTAGACTGCTTTGAATATTTGAGTATACCACTCCCTGGTAACATAAAATTGAGGATGCTCTTACGCTTGTTCAAAACATACATCTTTATCAAAATGAATGTAAATAAACAGAACACCGGTTTTTACAGACGCTGAGAAGCTCTGGGAATATTCGTTGTTCGATTCTTAGTCTTGATTGATCTAGGCCTAGTACCTGTATTACGCCATGATGAAAATGATTTAAGACGGTTTTAAGTCTCCTCCGAATAGGCTTTAAAATTTAAGACAGAAAACTGGTTACATTTTGATCAATCAGTGACTCAAAGTTACCTTGGTAACAGCTGACATCATAACTGTAACCAGTCTTGGGCTGTACTGTTCTTCCTGATTGGACGACTGAAAGCACATGACCACTTCATACAGCAGTGTTTCCAAGGCCTCGTAGTATTTGGTGATAATATCGGCGGTATTGCGTTTGTCATAGCCGATACTGACATACTCACCGATGCTCCACACAACATGCAAGAAGAAATCCTCCTTGCCAGAGATGTAACGCAAATTTCCCACAAACTCAATCAGTTCAGCTTCGCAGTCGATCACGAGGCTTGGACTCTGTCTGAAGAGGTTTAGCAGTGCATCCTGCAACACTCTAAAAAAAAAAGTTTATATCTATTAAAATATATAAACTAATTTTACCAGGAAGCCATCTATCACAATGCTATGAGGGGCGGGCTCTCTAATGTGTGTCAGATTTATAAACTCTGAGCAGAAAAATGACAGACAAGTTGGCAACTTTTGAAATATAGAGACACATGAGAGTGTTCACATGGCAGGCAAAGTTAATAATGAGGACTGGAGCAGAAGGAAGACTGGAGAGGAAAATAAATGTGAATGGAATAAAAAGAAGAAAGCAAGAAGAGACTGGTCTCCGTGGCTACCCTTTGAGCGTCAAATTGTTGGGAAAAGAGGAGTAGGAAGGACAAGAGACACTTGGACAGGGGAATTCAAGGAAGGGATCAGAGTGAATCATGACAGATGTTTTAGGTCTCAGGATGGCAAAAACAAAATGAGGTGCAGATCCATGGTGCAAAGTAGCTGCTTGGACTTGAAGACACTCATAAAGCTATGTCCAGATTATCATACTTTCTTTAGACAAATAACTGTTGTATGCCCATATATAGTCATGATGTGCCTATATATGGTCATGATGTGATGTCATCATGCCCATATATAGTCACGATGTGCTTAGGACATTATGTAATGTCATCAATACTATTTTCAGGCATGTCACATGTTTTTATAAATGAAATTTTATAGACTATACCCTTTAGTAACTTACATTCTGACTTCCTTGTGATATGAAGGTGTATTGAACAAGAGTGCTGCCCTCTCCAGAATTACTGGTGTTAGTTGACACAGTAATGAATAATCTCCATGCTCCAAGATTGTTTCAAAGTACAGACTAAAAAAAAACATGAAAACCAATATCACAACATTTAAGATATTTTATTCCTGTATTTGGTAAAAGCATGGAGGTAGAAAAATAGTAACAAAAACTAACACACACATTAATAATCATTAAATCGGTAAATCTTTATTTCCAAGAAAATCACAAAGTCCAAACGGACACAAAAGTATTATTTCAGGCCTTAGCAAAGATGAGACCCTTTGGTATTCTCTTGTACAGGGACACTTGCTTTTTGTCTACCAGATTCTTTACATTTGAGTTTTGAGTGAAATCAAATTATGAATTATGAATATACCAAAATCTCAATACTCTGAGCAAAAGTGTCAATCAGATTAACACTTTTGCCCAGAGATCACCAAAAAAAAACAAAACACACAACTATAGGTTAAATAAAAACATGGTGCTTAAAGGCAAACATGATAAGACACCATCAAGAAAACATATATATATATATATAAAAACATCCACAAGTTGTAAATCTGATTTCATAGAGTGCATGAGAACACATTTGAACTGATATTTGAACTTTAATTGAAATTACTGTAAATCTATTTTGGTAGACAATTATAATGAAAATAGTTATTATAGTTACTTGAGCAGAACAGGTACGCCCTGTGAACATATGTTAACTCTAGGATGGTGCTTCAATTCTTCCAACATCTGATGAAGATATTCTAGCCTGCAAAGATACATCAAACCAACACCACAATCACAATGGTTTGCTTTTAGAATGAAGAGGCTAGAAACTCCTTAATCTTTATTCTGAGATGATGATTGGTCCACTGAGAATATTTGAAATTGTCTTTGCTTTATGTCTGTATACTCTACTTTGTTATTGCTTAAATGAATGATTTTCCTACTTTCACAAATTAAATGTAGATAATTCCATAGCTGATAACTACAAAGATACAAAGAAATTTTATTCATTGCAATATACCATAAAACCTTGAATTGAAGCCAAGTAGGCTTAATCTCGAAATGAAGCCCATCTCGAATTGAAGCCCCCCTTTATTAGTTTGCAAAATTAGCCTCGAAAAGAAGCCAAAAGTTTCTTTTCAATATATTACAGTTACATACTCTGTACATCAATTTCAGAAAACAACTAAATACAAGCAAGTTTATACAGTAGTTTAGGTGATTTAATGCCAGTTAAATACACCCCATGATAGAGAAAATTGATGTTACAGTGGCTTTATTTCTTGTTTTATACTACAAATTCACAAAATTTACAGCATTTGTTTTGAAAAGAAGCACCCTCTTTACTTTGCAAAAGTAGTCTCGAACAGAAGCCCATCTTGAAAAGAAGCCCATCCAAAGTTCGCAAAGAAAAGAAGAAGCCCAGGGCTTCAATTCGAGGTTTTACGGTATGGAAACTTCAGGCCTTAGAGGTTATTTTCGGGCGTCTACAACACAAAAATTTCGCGGGGACATGCCCACGGACCCCTTAATGGGATATTGTTTTCTCAACCACCCCACTTCTGTCCCCCCACCTTTTTGGACATCTCTGGATCCGCCCCTGCTTAAGGTAGGTTTTAGTAACAATAATAATAATAATAATAATGATAATAATAATAATTAATAATAAAAATAATAATAATAATTATAATTATAATACAGTACTATTAATAATACTGTGATAATATTTAATATAGTAATAATAGTGAAGATAATAATACTTCTCTGCTGTTGTGTTTTTATGAGGGATGTCTCTAATTTCTCAGCATTTATGTATGGGTTCCACCTAGACCCCCTTAAACAAAAAAATGTACTGCAGTGCATTGAGAACATCCACTGCCAAATTAGGATGGTTTAGCCCAATGATGGGCTCAGACAGCAGCTCATATTATTGTTACCAATGCTACACATTATTTTTTCCCCACTGGGCAACTTATTAACACCATTTTATATATAAAACAAATTTATCATATTGTGATTTAAAATCAAATTGTAGACCTACAAGAGTAAAATCTTACTTACCTATTTATAGTATCCCCCTGTCCACTTTGGTGTCGTAGGATGAAATTAAACCAAGGCCGATGATCTGGGTTCTGGAAGGCATCAACACAGGCTAGTCTTATCCCTGCCTCAGCCACAGTCTCACTGGCTCCCTTGGCTGCTAGATGGCTTGCTTCCAATGCTGCACTGAGGCAAGGTAGATCAAGCAAAGTGTGGAAGACCTCGAGGGCAGTTGTTGGTGACAGGAATGATGGCAGCAGATCAAAGAACTCTGATAAAAATGTTCTTGGGTTCCAAGCTAAAATCTTAAAAACAATTTTTAATCATTCTTATAAATGAATACTTCATTTTTATGATTGCCATGGTAAGGTTCATAATACTAGGATGGTTACCTTGCCAAGAAACTAACCTTTCTAGAGTGTCAACTGACCAATCAGAACATGATGATGATGATGAAGACAATGATGATGACGATGATGATCTTAATATATAATTGAAAAGCTCTGACTGGAACAACACTCAATGATCATCATGGTGGTAGTGGTGGTGATGATGACCATTGGGTATATGATCGTTGACCATTGTGGTGATGGTAATGATGACAGTGGTGATGGTAATGATGGCGGTGGTGATGGTTATGATGACAGTGGTGATGGTAATGATAGTGGTAGTGATGGTAATGACGCCGCTGGTGGTGATGGTAATGATGGCAGTGGTGATGGTAATGATGGTGGTGGTGATGGTAATGATGCCAGTGGTGACAGTAATATGTCGGTGGTGATGGTATTGGTGATGGTAATGATGGTGGTGGTGATGGTAATGATGCCAGTGGTGACAGTAATAATGTCGGTGGTAATGGTAGTGGTGATGGTAATGATGTTGGTAGTGGCCTGCAATGGGAACTTTGTCAATGATAATGAAACAACCATTTGGGTCTGTCCACACTATATCACATTTTATAAGTAAGAAATTTGTGTAAATGTGATCATACAGTATATGGGCATGATAGTGTCATACTACATCTAAATATGGGCATGTGACAATTATTTGTCACATAAAGAGCATTTAACTCACCTTCAGAAGATTTGGAAAGTATTTTTCCAGGATATTGGTGTTATGACAAAGTCTTTTCATGTTGTCCCTACACAACATAATAGCATCAAATGCTACAGCATGGTCGTAATAATGCATACTAATAGATTTACCAAAGAACAGGTCAAAGGCCTTCTGAGGATCATACACCACAGCATCACCTAGGTAACACAATATGAAAACATGTTGGTTCCTCTAGAATAGTTTGTTATAGTGATCTCAAACAATTATTTGCTATAGGAAAGGAGTGAGAGTTATATTTATACTATTTAGTCATTTCTATTTAATTTTTTCCCCTATTTTTTTAAAATGGGAAGAAAAAATTAGCTAACTTGTGTAAATGATTTGTAAGTGTTTTATGTGAAGACTTTATAATGCTATCAATGATGATGAACAAAGTTTCTAAATACAATACAATTTAATTTACAAGTATAATTTGAATTTAGAAAAATAAAAATCAAACAAGCAAACAGGAATTCAAAGTTTGATTTAAAAAGAGTAGAAAGTATACATATGATAATAAAATATAAGACTAGATAAACTCACAATGATTTAAATAGAATTGAACTATTGTACACAGCACCCTCGGTTGACCAATGTCATCACTGATTCTAGCATAAACTCTCTTCAGTGCTGGAAAGAGCTTAGGTATCATTGAGGAGTCTAGCTTGCAGACAACATCAAGAATTGATATAGCTTCAACTAAACACTAAGATTGAAAAGGGATCTTGATAAAAACATGTTTTTGCTTTTTTTTTTTCTAATAAGAAACTTGTCCTCTTTGTTGAAAAATAAAATATAATTCTTAAATAGAAGATAGTTAAATGTGGAGAATGTAGCCTAGTGTGGGCACTCCTACCAATCTTGGGTGTATATACTCCATCCGCATAGAAATACTCACAATTAAGCAATTAAAAATAATTTCATATCACCTTCGCCATCCCATAAGCCTGAGCACAGGACAGGTCACGTCATCTGGCTTGGAGGCAGTTGATGTTATGTTATTGATAATAAAGTGTTATCCATAAAATATGGAATTTTTCCATGATTTAGTACTAGTGTTGAACCCAAGTATTTATACAATATAATACAGTAGGAAGCTCTAAGATTAAATTAAGGCAACCAAGTAGTGTACAATATGGTAAAAGTAAAGAACACACAATAACCAACTTCCAACTGATCAAAGAGGGCGCTGTTGCAGATAGGAATACTGCTCACAGAACAACCCATTGTATATTTCTTTCATGCAGTGGGAAATGTACTAATTTCGCAAACAGCAACATTTTTAATTAATATTAATCTAAGAACTTGTGGAAATTTTAGATGATTTAAATGGACTTCGTAAAATCATTACTTTTACTTTTAATATCTCATGAAATAGGGATTAAGCAAGTAAACCTACTTACTGCTTCAACTAATTCTTGATCATGCACTTTCAATGGTCCTAGAAAAAAAAAGAAGACATAAGACATAACTGATAAGAAAAACTTTAACGATCATATTTTACAAGGCTGGTCAAAAGGATCCACAGAAAATAATAAGAAATGAAAATCAAAAAAATAACATTGCCCTTAAAACAAATAAGGTAAAAATATGGCTTTTCACTGAGGAACAAAGAAACATCATGGTCTTTTATTTTTACAATAGGTCATCAATTGTTGGCATAATTATAGGGTTCTTTGTCAACCATCATTCACCCGATTTTGGCTGTAATTGTAACAACAGAGCTATCCAAATCAATTTTTTTTAAATTAAAGCATTCCAAAGATCATAAAGTGTTTTTGGCTTCCCATTAAAACAAATATTTTGCCAATTAAAAAAACCATTGATTTTAAGACTCATTGGGCTTAAGTCATGGAATATATCTCTTCAGATAAAGCATGAAAAAAAAAAAAACATATTTAAAATTTGCAGAAAAAGCCAAATAAAAAAAATAAAAAAACTTGTTTAGCATCACCACCCACACCTGAATTTTCAAGCAAAAATTTAAATTTTAGATGCGGGAATTTCTTTTTTAATTAAAAAAAAAATTATCCAGGAAATGCTAAGCAAAATTAAGTATAGACCTATTTTAAGTGAATTAAAACAACCATTTCACCAACCAGGTGTAATGTATATTGTAGGCCTATTGAAAATGATTAATTTTAACACTTTTTTGTATTACTGATACTGTAGATTGACTAAAAAAAATGCCCCTCACCCACCTAAAATGTTAAAGAGATGTGATGCTAAACAAGTATTTTTTTTTATACATATCAGCATCATGACTTATCCAGCTTCCCAGAAAATGTTACCCACTTTTCACCATTAATAGTGGTTTCAGCAGTTAGTGGTGAAGGGTCACTGAAAATAAGTGAGTGATATCCTAATTCAGTTTTTTGGAATTTGAGAAAAAACAAAAGAATCAACATAAAAATACTATGTATTTCACTACAGGAGGTCTACCAGATATACTGTATCATTTCCTGCTGAGTGTAGAAGATGCAACCCATAGAACATGTCTGTTAATGAGATTTAACTGATGGTGGTGAAATGTGACTTTCAAAAGTTGGTAGCTTTCATTTTGACTTGTACACATAATGGTACAGCAAAAGTTAATTTTGTGCAAACAAAATTTGAATTAAAATCTTACACATAAAAAAGCCTGAAGATGAATAAGGGCAAAGCAAAACAAATTAAAAAAAAATGCAAAAGCAAATATTAAAAAACAAAATATAGCAAAAAAAAGGAGGAAAGGAGCAACACAACTGGGTTACTGTACTGCAGTGACCTTAAAATATTATTAAAATTTAAACATTCTTAACTCCCTATCTTGTGATTGGCATATAATACTGTAGATCACTATTTTAATACCTCTGATAAATGGCAACTAATTTAATATTTTCATTTATGAATGTAGTCTCATTCTGTAATGTGATCATACCTAAATCATGTGACATACCTAAATATGATCATGATGACATCACATCATAACCATATATATGTACATCATGACTATATATGGGCATACAACAGTTTTTTGTCACAGAAAATTTTATAATCTGGACAGAGCTTGATTGATTGATTGATTGATTTTATTTATTAACCAGTCAAATACATACAAGGCAACAGTGTGCAACAATAATACTCGGGTTAAATGGATGTTCAAAAAAAGTAAAATACTTAATTCCATTAGGGTCCAAAAGACATGCAAAAAACAAACTGCACTTATATCTAAAGATAGACAATTATATAAAATTCCATCAAAAGCAGGGGGAAAAAATGCAATATACAGGCCAAAATGGAGAATTTCAAAATTGTAAAAAATTAAAAAAAAATTGCACTTATAAAATTTTAAAATGAAGGACCATATACAAAAAAAAAAAATTATAAATATAGTACAGTATGACAAAAGACATGAGGGAAAATGTCATAAAATAATGTAAACATAAGAATCCTCTTTAAATATTATGTTATAAATGGAAGCGACATAAAAATATTTAAATTAATTATATCAAACACAGTGGATAAAATATATATGTTTTTCATAAAAACTATTTTTCATTTTTCAAAGAATTTTTTTTAGCAACAGACAACTTCACATAAGCTGAAGACAAACTTGATGAATGGGTAGATATATCAACCTAAATATTCTGAGAAACTAATTACTGGCTGCATGCCCTAACTGATCGCATCGGTTGGCAAGCATTTGTAAATCTAAGGACAGACTATCAAATTTCATTTGACAAAAATAAGTAACATGCTTATATTTGGTCATGATGATACCACACAATGACTATATATGGCTATGCAACAGTTTTTAGCTATGATGAGGAGTTCTAAGAATACCCTGCTGCTTGGCTGTGCTTTTTTGCTGATTGACTGCTTTTTTTCACGGCTGAATGACTTTGCTTTTTTTGCTGATTAACTGCGCTTTTTTTAAAATTTTTAGAGAATTGAACCAGGTACTTCTGACACAAGGTACATTCATGCCTGCAGACCAACTAGCCATAGTTATTGTGTAATTTTAAAGGAGCTCTAGGAATATTCAGCTGATTGATTGTTTGATTGAGTAATAGATCTTTTTTGTATGGGCGGCCGTAACTGGGCAACACACTCTACTGCCTCTATTATACTGCCCTCATCGGAGGTTTCAAGATTACGAGAATTTGTTTGTCAAGAAAATGTGACAATCTGGAAAGAGCTTTAGTCTAATTTACTCTTTCTAAACACAAGACTGCAACAACCAACATAAAAACAAGGATAATAATTCTGTATTTAAGATGTATTGTCCCCTGAAAATAAAAACAAAAAAAACAAAAAAAAACATAAATAAATAATTTTGAAATTTACTTGCTCCTTTTGCAGTAACATACAAATTATTAATTTGAGCATAAGAATTACTGAATTTTAAAAAAAATGTGTACTCTGATTTTTATATAGAATGATAAAAATTATATCATTATCCATATAAAAATGAGAATACACATTTTTTTAAATGATAAAAATTATATCATTTTTTTCCTGTAAAATTATGGGTAAATACCTTTAAAATACACCCATTTCCATGTTCTAGTTAATCATTTTTATTATACTTCAAAATGAGCTAGGTAATTTCAAAAACCATTTTTATGATATTTTTGGGTATTTTTTATGGGACAATACATCTTTAATAAAATCACACTAAATCCATGCAGTGAGCACATTTTTAATGTAAAATTCATGATAAGTAATTGTGGCAAAGACAAGCCAAGCCAGTCACTCGTCAGAAATAACTTTTAGTTATTAAAGATGAAAATGAGAGATATATAATGGTAAAAGAATAATTTAAATCCGACATTTCCTTATGAAGTTAGAAGCACTTAAACTTACAGCTGTTTAAAGTACAATATTTGAGAAATCAACCATCAAAGTGTGTGATTTCAGGCATTTCTTAGGCAGAAACCATCACCAAATTGGTAAAAATTATTGTCTTAACATTGAAAATGGGGAAAATAACAGCATAGCACGATGTATAAATATATAAAGGTTAGTTTAGTGCAATGAAATAGTTTCAAAAATTTTGACATTTCAGCATGTTTTGGCCATTATCTCTGAAACAAGATTTGCGACGAGTGACTGGTTTGGCTTGTCTTTGCCACAAATGTAATTAGCATCATGACATTAGTATCATAATCATGTTGTCTAGGTTCATACTCACATACACACACACACACACCCTCACACCAGCTAACGGTTAGCAGAATCCAGATAATAATATACGCGCTCACCCTTGCGTTAAGAAAATACCAAATTAAGATATCAAGAGGATGATGATGGAATCACTGGCAAATAGGAAACTAGAAATTGAAATATGTACATGGGATTTGTTAATGATAGAAAAGCGCTCAATTTGCTAACCGATAGCACTCACTAACCATTAGCGTATCCAGATTCTGGTAACGGTTAACCGATCGGGCATTCTAACGGTTAGTGCTAACAGTTAGTGTGAACCTAAACCAAAATGTTGTACTCATTTACGAAAATTTCTTTGAGGATCATTTTCCACTTAAATATTACAATGCAAACCTTATCAATGATTTGTCTAATATAAACGTTATACACCCCATTCTAATTAGCAATAGCGCCTTCTGGAGGATGAAATGCTCTGAATAATTTAGTTAAAATCTTTCATTATGTTGAGTATTACGAAAGTTATTACTAGCTGCGGAATTCAATGTAGTTTTTCATTTGTTCAGCTCAGTTTTAAAAGCTCACAGAAAGGATGGACAAGCAATGCATGATACTATTGTACATCAACGAAAAGCCACTTCATTAATATAAAGCTGTTCAAAAACGATAGCCATGCAAAAAAACACATTAAATACAGTATTGTTAAACTGATAATAAATACACAAAAATTACAATGGGTATCTATGCTAAGTATTAATGTAATCTATGTTTACTATGTAATTAATACAATATCTTTTAACAATGTTACTGTCTATATGCTAAATTTGAGAAATACCAATACACCAATAAGCATCTTCCTAGTATATATTATTTTTGCTTCTATGCATCTTCTATTACCATTAATATGAATATTTTTTGACACAAATTGTTAGTATATATTTTAGATACAATAAAGATATTCCAACAACCAGTTTTGTAATCATTATCATCATAATCATCAGAGACATGATTAAAGATAACAACATTATCATTTGAATAATCATTACTAATTTTATCATGCTAAATTTAAGTGTTCAAAAGTATATTTATAGTAAAAATTGCTTTTCTGTTTAAATTTGTGTTTTTACATAAGCTTAATAATATTAAGTAAGGAAGTCAGTGGTCCCAGGTCTTTAAGGACTTGTTTTTATAAAGGACCCCTGAATAGTCTCTTGTTAAAAAAAAAAAAATCATCATCTACATTATCACAATGACTATCATTACATAATTCACTCTATCATAGAGCTTCAAATCAATATTATTCTCCTGATCATAATTGCTATCATCATCTCATCATTATCATCACCATCATCAACATCGCTAATGTATTATCAAATTCAACATCATCAGCATCACAAAATCATAATTTTATTTCAGTTTTTTTTAAATGTTTATTTAAATTACAATACACTATAAAAATGCAAAGTAACATATTTGCAAATTAAAAAACAAATTAATATCTACCATTAACATCATTTACATAATATATTTGTATTTATATTTTCCACTACCTCTTTGACCATATATTTATTATAAAGCAGGTGGGTTGGGTGTTTTAGTAAATGCAAATTTTTTACAGCGGAGCACAAGCTACACACAATACTCATACCTGATTGGTCATTTGGTGACTGCCAATTGCTGTGAATTGCAGCTAGTAAAATTGAATATATTTGTTAGGACTTTTGTATATAAATTGTGTTATGTTCATCATCATTAAGTTTACCATTGATGTTACAGTCCTTATTGTCACCGACCCAAAGGTCATCATCATCATCATTCTCCTTTACCACCAAACAATACTATAATAATCATATGATACTATTATTAAATCACAATCACTTTAATCTTGACTATTAAATCATTGCTATCATCACCATACAATCACCACCATCATTGTTATCATTCTCAATGATCATATACTCATCAAGCATATGCTTAATGAGTATATGATCATTGTCATCATCATCATAATCAACATCATCATCATCATTATCATCATCATTATACCATCTGATTTAACTAGGCCAATAAAACCCCTTTGTATTGCCCAACCCAAAATGATGATAAATTAAAAAAATCTAGGCCCTAGTGTCAGATTTGTTTTTTATTCCCAAAAAAAATATACAATGATTGTTACCAAAAAAGAGCCCAAAATTATATAATGTTGCCAAGGGCCACTTTTTAAGCATTTAATAATAAATTTGCTGTAGTCTTGATTTCAGCCCTGTGTTACAATTTTATGAACATAGGACTGTTGTCAATGGGATCATAGAAATAGGCCTAGGCCTTTTTTTTTTATTGAAAAAATTGCCAACCAGAACTCCTTTCTAAATGAAACTGACCTGTGTTTGGGCAACATGAATTATTGTTTGGTCCTATTAAAATCATCATTATCATCACCATCATCATTGTAACTATCATTATCAGATTCACCGTCATCATTGTCACCACATGGTAACACTGTCTTTGTCAATATCATCAAAATATCGTTAGCGGTGATTGGATGAAATATTGAAGAAGTAAACGCCACTCACGCCTCAAAGTTTTGTTTCATGTCGAGAGCTTCTCATCTTTGTTTTATTTTTTTTGTTTTTCTTTGGGCCATAGAGGGCATAGAGATGAAAGAAATGGGAGACCATTTCCATTACCACTTAAGTTAAAAATAACATTTATTTACTTCTTTCTCATATTAAAATCATAAAACATTACAGAAAAATCTACTCCTCATTAAGTTCAACACATAGGTATGCAACATAATAAAGTAACATTATAGAGGAAAATATACTGTAATAAACTTACTTCTCTCAGACTGGTCTATGACTCTAAGGCAGTATTCGCATGCTCTCTCTATCAGTGCTAGCTTCGCTTTGCTAAGAAACGTTCTTGTCTCTTGGCTAACTTTCTGGGGCTGACCAGAGGAAGCACTGCTGAGTTTTAGATGGGTGTCTATCAGCCAGGCTTTGAGGCTGGAGAAGCTCCATATGTTGAGGAGTTGGTCCTCAGAGTAGTACTGGCCTAAGCTGAGAATAGTGAAGAAGTCTTGGCAAGCAGCTCCATCTATCTCTGTCACAGGAAGTGGCTAAAAAAAAAATCAACATCAATATTTGACTATGAGTTTAATATATAGCCATATGTTAATACTGGGTTAGAAGGGTCCACAAACTAGAGGAAGTTACTTCCCAGATATCTGGTTAAATAAGCTTCCTTTTCAAACATATCTAAGGCTGTGTTCAGACACAACAAATTTAAGCTAGAGTAATGTTAATCGAGTGATGTGAACTTGTGCACGGCGCAGAGAACGCCAGTATTTTTTATCACTAGTGTACGATAATACACCAACAGACCCCAGATTAGCGCACGCCCCTGAGTTACAACAGTCATGCATCAATAGTTTTAAACTAAGCCAGGAATTGACAAATCACAATAAGCCTAGATATATGCAGGAAGTAAAATGCGCGATTACGAAATACAAATATTTCGCGCGAATACAATACACTACAGTAGGATTCATTAATCGCCCAGTCAGTCTGGACATCTCACTAGTTACGCCATGGATTAACGTACATCTGGCGTATCTCTCAGGTTCTGAACGTAGCCTAACTTTATTTTTTTGCGCATGTGATGCCCATGTGCACTGTTTTCTATGAGTCAATTGATAATGCACTAGTAAAAACATGCAAATATTATGAACTTGCCAAGGTTGGGACCCCTGGGATTATTATTAAATATTGGGTCATGTCAATATAGGACTCAGGTCATGTGTCACTTGTAGTGTTCAACTGTAATTTACTGTTTTAGGTGAAAAGTGACAAAGTAGGACGTAAAATAGAGGGCATCATAATGCTAAAAGGTCAACAATGCAAAAGCACAAAAAGAATGATGATCATTAGATGATCAAATCACAAATAATAGCAGTATTCAGTTCAATAATGAATTATTTGATATTCTATACTTGTCTACATTAAGTACCGCTCACACTTACCAAATTTTGTTTGACAGACACATGACATGTCTAAATATGGTCATGATGTCATCACACCATGACCATATATAGGCACATCATGACTATATATGGGCATACAACAAAGAAAATTTGATAGTCTGGACAGAGTTTTACAGTCTGGTGATGTATTGAGATTTGGTGATATGACAATTGCGGTTCATATGAACATAAAGTCATAAATCAATATTGGTTTTTTTATTAACACCAGATCCTATTTCAAGTCATGTGCCAATATTTGATTATCAGTATACTCATATTGGGTCACCTAAAAACTGGGTCATATTTCATTGCAATATATCCATATTAGTTGATAATTCAATATTAATTTTTATCTTGTAGTTAGAAATTTTAAAATGTTACCATTAGCAGTGGCTGAAGATGAAGTGGTCTAGATACTCCGAAGGGCGAACCCAGAGATGTCCAAAAGTGGGGGAGGAGAGCGGAAGGGGGACCAAAAGTGGGGACGATCGAGATAACTGTACCCTAGAAGGTGAAATTCCAATGTTTTAGATGCCCGAAAATATCCTATGAGGCCTTTTGGACAATCAACTTTTTCTTTTTTTTTGACTATCCAAAAAAAGAGGGGGGCCCATCGGCATCCCTCTAAATCCGTCCCTGCCTCCGTCTGCGAAAATCCCTCCAAATTCCTGATTAGAGTTACCAAACATTAGCACTTTTTCACAGCAAGGTGAAACATGTTTAAAAAAAATATATTTTTCATATTTGCACAAAAATAAAACCGATACTCACCTGTTCGGGGCGTCTTGACCGTCTTGTGTAAGGATTTGGAGCCTGGTCAATGCTAGCTTCTGATAGCCAATCAGATATTTGTGAACTGATTACATACATTTGTTCTGGAAACAAATATTTAAGAAAATATCAAATTATTTAAAGTTTTATATACGAGAGATTCTTAAAGCTGGGCGGTCACTGCATTGGATGGTCGTCGGACGACGCGATTCTATGGAGAACGCAACGCCACAAGGCATGCACAATGGATGATATTTAATGATGATAGGTTCAAACTGCCACCGATAAGCATGAGACTTTTGTCATAATTTAATCTACAAACAGACATTTCGCTAAACTCTCCTCCCCTCCCCCTTGGATAGTAAGCAGCTTTCGATTTGGACGACGCGGCGTTCTACGGCGGGCAGTGTAGCGTGAAACCGTACTGCGCATGCGAGTACATGGGGAAGTCGTTCGTTGTGAGGATTTGACAACGGGCTTTAAGCGATTTGGCGTTGTGTTGACTACGGCAACGCGAGTTTATAAATACGTGCTCGCTGGGGGCGCCTGCATAATTGATCACGTGATACGAGGGAGCGCTTCGTCCTGTAAATCAAAACAGCTTTGATGTTGGGACGGAAAGTGCATAGTACGATACGCGCATCTTCCTCGCCCAGTTTTGATTGGGCGGTTAAGTTTGATTGACACTTTAGGAAGGTCCATTCAGGATGAGGACATGTTTTTTAATAAAGTTTTGATACGCTAGTTAAAAAACTCTATTTTTATAATTATCTCTCATCGGACAATGTATATTTATGCTAATATATATTCATCTTACCCCCAGATAATAGATCATGGTGTAGACTAGCGATTATAATGAGGGCGCCAAGAGCTCTGGTTTGGATGACATACTCAAAGCCCATCGTTGACACCCAACGGACAAACTGGCTTGTCAGCTTATCAAGATGTCCATAGTCTCTTCCCTACAGTATAATCGAAGAATAATTTCAAATGTTCATAAATAAAAGTGATTGAAGGTTTTGTGCTTTGAAGCAAGTTTGAATTGTCTGTAGATCGTTGGTACCTGATGTAATGTCCCATAATTCTTTATTAAAGAACTAGATTACAGTATACTGTACACACTAAAACAATCACAAAATGGTCAATAGACACGCTAATATCTATGCCATAAGGATGGCTAGGATAAATTCTAACCCCCCCCCTTTCTGTTTGCTGATTTTTTAAATCCTTAATTTGTTTACCTTGTATAATATTGGTGGTAATTATTAAATTTAAACCTGTGTGTATTATAAAATTCATAAAAATGTGTAACCACAGTTTATTTTGACTAACACATTTTTTTTTGGTCCAACATTAAGTAATTTTACTTGTTGTTTAGTGTTTTACAGTTGGAGTGGCACACGATTTCCTGTGATAGTAGATTTTGTACAACTTTTGCCCCTTCTTAGCCTTCTTCTTTCTGTGCCTCTGTTTAATGTTTTTTGTGCATTGCCTGTATAAGTTGGAAGGTATAAAATAGGATAAAAAATTTGTAAAGGTTCAACGAAAATGTAATGTCAGAGCAACAATCTATAAAAAATTTACAGAAAGTCCATTAAAATCATGTAGCTAACAGTCAAAATCTTTATCAATATCTATTTGTTCTATTATAATTTTTATGCTATTGATTATTATTATTACTCAAAAATTAAATCTGATATAAAAAAAGAATACTTAAGGCTTAAATTAGAAAATATTGTTGATTTTCATAAACTTAAGGAAATAGCAAGAAAAAAATCCAATGGAAGGAAATGTTTGAAAAATGATTTTAATAAAAAATATACTTTATGTTTAAGGTGAAACGTGGCTATGACTTTCAGTCACAACATTCATTTTGTGTCTACAGTAAAGTTTGTAATTAAAACAATTATTATTACAGTACCAAATTTATCAACACAAATGATACAGTTTAAATATAACAAGATTTCTTGATAATATAGTAAAACTTGCTTAAGTCGACTTTGCATATTAACTCAAATTTTTAAGTGGACTTTACATGCAAAACTGTTTTGTTTTCCATTAATTAACAATCAGTAAGTCAAATTTTATCTAGAAGTCAAACAATTTTTCAATGCCATTTTGGATTCGACTTAGGCAAGTTCAACGGTATTTCACCAGCCCAAATATAATCAACAGGGACGAATTGCTATAAAACGGTCTCAACTGGTATTCTTAACTCCTCGAATAAAGCCGGCTTTATCACTTAGACAGCCTTACTAAAGTCATTCCTCTAAGACCATTGCTATAAAACAGTCTTCCCTAAGACCGCTTTGAGTATTGAAACGCAAACAAGCACTCCCTGGTAACGTAAGATTGAGGGTGGTGTCATGCGTGCTCGTGCACGCAAATGTATCGAAATGAACGTAAATAAACGACGTAGACAGACAGTATTTTGACAGATGCTGAGAAGTGTGCGGAGTATTCGTCATTCGATTCTGAGACTTTGTCGATCTAGGCCTAGGTCTTGCCATTGCACTGTTGAATTATTCAGCAGAACGCCATGATGAAAATGATTTAAGATCATCTTAAGCCTCCTCCGAGTAGGCTTTAAAATTTAAGATGGCTAACTGGTTAGACCGCGGTATAGCAATGGTCTATAATCATAGACCAGTAGTGACGTCACGATTATAGCCGGCTAACCGTCTAAAGACCGCTTATAGCAATCCGCCCCAGGTTTTTGGTTTTTTCTCACCTGGCACATTGAAACTGATAGAATGGAGGCCATGTTCTTTGGATTCACAGGTGGGCTAAAGTTGTCAATGATGAGCTCAGGTGTTGGGCCGTACTCCTGTAAAATGGCCGCACACTGCAGTGGAATGAAACCTGGCGGACCCTCAAGAAGAACATGCTTCAACAGACCTAATGCTTTTTTTGATAAACTACATTTATAAAAACAAATGTTAAATATTGTAATGGTATCACATAGTTCAACAATAAAGCCGCCCTGTCCAGACTATCAAATTTTGTCGTGATGGCAAACGTCACGACCATACAGTAGGCAGTTTTTGCCGCACGACGTTAACTTTAACAGATAACGTCATAATTTATTCATCTTGCGTTGCAGAGTACGTTAATTTCAGGATTTTACGTACTCGACGTACGCTAGTTACGGGTTTAAGCACGCGTATTTCGATTTGTTTACAAAATGGGCGGAGCTATCGTGCTGCATGTTGGGTACTAATGTTTAATTTAAGGTTAACGTCGTGCGGCGAAAACTACATATTATATACTTCATGGCTATATATGAGCATATTACAGTTTTTCGTCAAAGAAAATGTGATAGTGTGATAGTGATAATAACTCGCAGCATAACTATGCCGAATTCCATACAAGCTTGGGTACGACTACTGCAGCAGTCGTACCCAAGTACCTTTAGGCGAAATAAAATTAACTGTTAGTTGCACGTCCGGACTTGAATTTAATGCATTTTTTGGTGAGTGTATTTACTGTTTGATATTTACCATCCTAACTATAAATGGTAAACAACCTGGAAAATAGTAAATAAAAATATTTTTTTAAAAATAAAAGTAAAATGAATGTAATGTATTTCTGCCTTATTTGATGTTCCCATCTCTTCTTAGGCTTGAGATCATTCTTTCAGATATTATTGTTTTTGCTGTCCATGGAAAAATGAATTTTTTTTTTAAAAATAGTAAATAGTAAATTTGTTATAAATTACCATTTAGAGTTATTAATGGATGGAAGACTATACACTATATAAACGCAAGTTGCATTTTTTTCTAAAGCGTTTATACCAGCTGCAGTTGGTTAAATGCAAAAATTAATGTGAAATGCATTAACAATTTTTGCTCTCAATCACTGAATTACTATGATATTACTCAAGGTAGATGAATGAAAAATGAACTGAGGGTCGGCTTACAATTACATCTAGACTGGGTTCTAGTCCCTAATCTTTGTCTTAATCAGTAAAAAAGCTGGGAAAATCTTTTTTGGCACCAATGGTGTTCCATATTACCTATTTGCTTGGCGTTTCATAGTATACTTTTTCTTAGATTTAATTCGCATAAAAGTTTCTCGATATATACCGACGCTGGTGGCACTCTCCAAAAACCTATAATTAGAGACTTTTGGCAAGTCTATTACATAGCATGCAATTGCTAAGTTTCCATCACCTTCACTATATTGCAGCTAAAATTCAAGTCTTACTAATGTTGCTTAGTCATAGCAATACCAAAATTCTTTATTTGTCCAAAATAACAAAACAAGTAAAATCAAAATGACAAGAATAAAAAACAAGAGACAAAAAGGAAACCTCATGAAGCCATGGAGTTAGTTTTCATTTTTTTTACTCCATAATTTTCTTTATAGTATTTAGTACCTTTTTTACTTCATAATTTTCTTTGCAGTATTTAGTATTTATGTTTTTCATGTGTTTTTACACTCTACTTTTTAAATAACTTTTTTTTTTGTTATTTCAACATTACAATAATTGCACATATAAGGAAGAATCTGTTGTACATACAGACAAAGCACTGTAAGTCTAAAGGTTTATATTTATCATAGTAGGTTGGCTGAGTTGTTAGTATAGTAGACAATATCAAGAATATTCAACAAGAGCAGAGGGTATTAAAAAAAAAGGGGAGAAAGAAAGAGGAAAGAAGGGATTATTTGAAAAAATGACATTTAATAATATTCAACAACAAAACAGAATTTACTTACTTTCTAGGTTTCTTTGTGCAATGTATCAAGAAAAAGAAGTTACGCAAGAATGTGGTGATACTTGTACTTCTATCTGTTGACCTCAGTCGGTCGCATAATTGGTCACATAACGATGCAAATCCTGTCTCATGGACGGACCTTCAATCAATTAAAAAAATAGTCTGTGTATAGCCTAGGCCAGTACTGTAATACCTGTTTTTTTTATGTAAATAAATTAGGCCTACTAGGCCTAAATCAAATTACTGAATATGATAACTAGTTTACTTTAATTAAGAATGTAAGCTAGATGCCGCCCTGTATAAATGGAGGGATGGCTTTATTCGGTGTAAACACCAAGCAAGGAAAGAAGACTTATTATCCAGTGGGGTCCTTCTGGTGGTGATTGGGCAGTACTACAGCCCTACACTTTTTCGAAGAGTGTACTATGTTCTTTAATGAGTATGTGGGCCACATTGCACACAGGACCAATGGCAATAAATGTCTCATCCGAAAGACTGTGCGCTATTGTATTAGCATTAGCATCGGCCCTCCAATCCAACTAAAATACAACAAGGAGAGCAGCAATGAGAATTGAACCAGGAACCAACAACAGATCTCCTCAGTTCAGCGCACACACAGTAGCTAGCACCAGTTTAGCTGACCTAGCTATCGTAAGGACCCTTAATGAAAATTTCTTAGGCTAGGCCTATTCTACTCGTCATTCGACAGCCCGGCTTACTTCCTTGAAGCTGGAACTAACGTGGTGAGGCAGCTGATTTTGCCAGGCCAGCCTAGCTTAAATAGTAGAGCAGTCTTAAAAATGTAGATTTAGGCCTAGGCCTTGGATATATCAATTTTCCAGAATCCACATCAAAACTCAAATAACTAATGCAGAAAAACACAATCACTTAGTAGAATTTAAATCACATTATTTGCTAGAATGATATCATAATCACAAACCTTCCTTTCGTCAAAGAATGGTCAATCGAGGAAGTCGCCATCTTTCTGCTTTTCAATCGTAAACAAATAATCAACAGAATCTTTATTTATCATGCGATTTAAATACAATTTTATAACTTATCAGTTTTTTTATTAACAAATTAAATTTTTATAATTTAAAGTTATAATATTTTTTATAATATAGTAATAATTTTAGTTAAATTGACGTTAATTAAAAAAAAAATTATTTCAATGCAATAATTTGAAACCATGGTCACTTCAAGCGGAGTGGTGATTTTGCACAGTAGCTAGGCTCTTACACGAGTGTCGGAGATAAAATTAAAGCGGAAGGCATCATTTCGCTACTGTCGGCGTAACGGTGCTGATCTCAAGAGGGGAAGGCCGAGTTGATCCTGTTTATATTGGCTTTATTAACAACTTAGTGCGTTACATTTAGGCCTACTGCCAAGAATGTCTTAAATGGTATGGATAGACGACATCACAACAGGTAAGAACAACCACACAAATAATTTCTAATTTGATTCATGGCTTCCTTTCTCAAGTTTTTGATTTGAGATGATGGATTATTGATATACTGTAGGCCAGGCCTAGCCTAGGCCCTATGGCCCTAAACCAGCATGGGGCTGGGGCTACCTAGGCTAGCCTATATAGTAGAGAGGCCTAGTAGTAGTAGAGTAGGCGAGGCCCTAGCCTTTTTAACGTGAGTTAATACTTAGCACCCTTAATGAATCCGGGTCGTTTCGGACCGTGTCAATTTATCCTATGTCGAATTGGCCCTGCCCGGGTCGTTTTAGACTTTCTAGGTAAGGATGCTGAATCTACTCGTGTCAGAAAAAGAAGGCCCAAGCGATGTGCATTTTACTCCTTACAAAATAAGACCAAATTGTGGTAATATATTTAATCATCAGCGTTTTGAGTTTACGGCCTCTAGGCCACCCCCTCAATGCTTCATGTTAATGCCTGTAAAACTTATTTTTTTCTTAAAAATAAAAAGACAAAAGACTTCCGTAAAATTACAGTAGAAACCCTGGGCTGGTTTTTTTTTTTTTTTTTTTTTTTTTAACGTGAGTTAATACTTAGCACCCTTAATGAATCCGGGTCGTTTCGGACCGTGTCAATTTATCCTATGTCGAATTGGCCCTGCCCGGGTCGTTTTAGACTTTCTAGGTAAGGATGCTGAATCTACTCGTGTCAGAAAAAGAAGGCCCAAGCGATGTGCATTTTACTCCTTACAAAATAAGACCAAATTGTGGTAATATATTTAATCATCAGCGTTTTGAGTTTACGGCCTCTAGGCCACCCCCTCAATGCTTCATGTTAATGCCTGTAAAACTTATTTTTTTCTTAAAAATAAAAAGACAAAAGACTACCGTAAAATTACAGTAGAAACCCTGGGCTGGTTTTTTTTTTTTTTTCGACCACTTGATGGATTTTTTTTTAGAGTACTTTTGCTAAATAAAGTGGGGGGAGAGGCTTCTTTTCAAAATGAATGCTGTAAATATTTGGAATTGCTAATGTAAAAAAGTGTACATTTTTCAAACATGGAATTCAACTCAAAATTATTCAAGGTTTTACTATATTTCAATAAAAGGGAACAAGTCTAAATTGAAAAGATCTCTTTTATCCCTTAAAAAAAATTAAATAAAAACGATATGGAAAAGCATTAAATTATACCTTTAAATGTATCTCATTTACGGAAAAAAGGATAAGGAAAAAATAGACAAAAAGCTCCAGAAATATTTATTTATTTAGTCTTTCTTTCAAGTTAGCACTGTCAGTGACGCAGCACTGACTGGTTTCATGCAAAAAAAAATGCAAATCAGAATATATATCAAATGAACTTAAATTAAAAGGGGGGAAAACCCTTAACTACAAAGAACTATTTAAATTTGAATGAAGGCAAGAGAACAGAACTTTGTAATGAAAGTGAATACAAATATTAAGGGATTTTATTAAGTTTTTAAAATGTAGTCAGTTGAATATCATTAAAGTTTGATCTAATGTGGTTTGAAGCTTCCGTATCTTAGTTGTACGGTATAAGAATGTTCTCTTGCCTTAGCTCCATTTCTGCTCTATTAAGTCTCTTTATTAACTTTTGACTGCCAGATCTTTTTTAAGGTTCCTTCCCGTGTGCCAAAACAAATGTACATGCAAACATACCTTTTTGAAATTTTATCTAGTCATACTATATCATCAAAATGATGTGTCTAATAAATTGGCGGGAAAATATTAGGAGGCGAATAAAGTCATCAGCGGCACTTTTTATTACCTATGGCAAGTGCGAGTTATCTTGTCTGCTTTTTGCATGGGTTGATATATGTTCAAAAGGCGCCCCCTACTTGTGCCGCTCGAGTGTATTACTGGCAGCTAACACAACAAACATACATACGTCATTTGTATGTTATCGTCTAGGTGTATCTTCCCAGAAGTTCCTGTCTCTTATACACATCTAGATGTGTATAAGAGACAGCAGCCCGGCTTACTTCCTTGAAGCTGGAACTAACGTGGTGAGGCAGCTGATTTTGCCAGGCCAGCCTAGCTTAAATAGTAGAGCAATCTTAAAAATGTAGATTTAGGCCTAGGCCTTGGATATATCAATTTTCCGGAATCCACATCAAAACTCAAATAACAAATGCAGAAAAACACAATCACTTAGTAGAATTTAAATCACATTATTTGCTAGAATGATATCATAATCACAAACCTTCCTTTCGTCAAAACATGGTCAATCGAGGAAGTCGCCATCTTTCTGCTTTTCAATCGTAAACAAATAATCAACAGAATCTTTATTTATCATGCGATTTAAATACAATTTTATAACTTATCAGTTTTTTATTAACAAATTAAATTTTTATAATTTAAAGTTATAATATTTTTTATAATATAGTAATAATTTTAGTTAACATTGACGTTAATTAAAAAAAAATTATTTCAATGCAATAATTTGAAACCATGGTCACTTCAAGCGGAGTGGTGATTTTGCACAGTAGCTAGGCTCTTACACGAGTCGGAGATAAAATTAAAGCGGAAGGCATCATTTCGCTACTGTCGGCGTAACGGTGCTGATCTCAACAGGGGAAGGCCGAGTTGATCCTGTTTATATTGGCTTTATTAACAACTTAGTGCGTTACATTTAGGCCTACTGCCAAGAATGTCTTAAATGGTATGGATAGACGACATCACAACAGGTAAGAACAACCACACAAATAATTTCTAATTTGATTCATGGCTTCCTTTCTTAAGTTTTTGATTTGAGATGATGGATTATTGATATACTGTAGGCCAGACCTAGCCTAGGCCCTTGGCCCTAAACCAGCATGGGGCTGGGGCTACCTAGGCTAGCCTATATAGTAGAGAGGCCTAGTAGTAGTAGAGTAGGCGAGGCCCTAGCCTTTTTAACTTGAGTTAAATTAATGAATCCGGGTCGTTTCGGACCGTGTCGCTTTATCCGATGTCGAATTGGCCCTGCCCGGGTCGTTTTAGACTTTCTAGGTAAGTACTAAGCCTAAGGATGCCGAATCTACTCATGAAGGCCCAAGCGATGTGCAATTTACTCCTTAGAAAATAAGACCAAATTGTGGTAATATATTTAATCATCAGCGTTTTGAGTTTACGGCCTCTAGGCCAAGCCTAGTCCACCCCCTCAATGCTTCATGTTAATGCCTGTAAAACTTATTTTTTTCTTAAAAATAAAAAGACAAAAGACTACCGTAAAATTACAGTAGAAACCCTGGGCTGGTTTTTTTTTTTTTTTCGACCACTTGATGGATTTTTTTTTAGAGTACTTTTGCTAAATAAAGTGGGGGGAGAGGCTTCTTTTCAAAATGAATGCTGTAAATATTTGGAATTGCTAATGTAAAAAAGTGTACATTTTTCAAACATGGAATTCAACTCAAAATTATTCAAGGTTTTACTATATTTCAATAAAAGGGAACAAGTCTAAATTGAAAAGATCTCTTTTATCCCTTAAAAAAAATTAAATAAAAACGATATGGAAAAGCATTAAATTATACCTTTAAATGTATCTCATTTACGGAAAAAAGGATAAGGAAAAAATAGACAAAAAGCTCCAGAAATATTTATTTATTTAGTCTTTCTTTCAAGTTAGCACTGTCAGTGACGCAGCACTGACTGGTTTCATGCAAAAAAAAATGCAAATCAGAATATATATCAAATGAACTTAAATTAAAAGGGGGGAAAACCCTTAACTACAAAGAACTATTTAAATTTGAATGAAGGCAAGAGAACAGAACTTTGTAATGAAAGTGAATACAAATATTAAGGGATTTTATTAAGTTTTTAAAATGTAGTCAGTTGAATATCATTAAAGTTTGATCTAATGTGGTTTGAAGCTTCCGTATCTTAGTTGTACGGTATAAGAATGTTCTCTTGCCTTAGCTCCATTTCTGCTCTATTAAGTCTCTTTATTAACTTTTGACTGCCAGATCTTTTTTAAGGTTCCTTCCCGTGTGCCAAAACAAATGTACATGCAAACATACCTTTTTGAAATTTTATCTAGTCATACTATATCATCAAAATGATGTGTCTAATAAATTGGCGGGAAAATATTAGGAGGCGAATAAAGTCATCAGCGGCACTTTTTATTACCTATGGCAAGTGCGAGTTATCTTGTCTGCTTTTTGCATGGGTTGATATATGTTCAAAAGGCGCCCCCTACTTGTGCCGCTCGAGTGTATTACTGGCAGCTAACACAACAAACATACATACGTCATTTGTATGTTATCGTCTAGGTGTATCTTCCCAGAAGTTCAAGCCGTTGAGGCTGTGATTCTACTACGTATTACAAAGAAGTTACTAGAATGTTACCCAATTTTATACTTGCCCCTGGCGCCCTCAACAACACCTTGTGGGCGAGTATACTCGTCGCTGGCAGCCAATGTGGTAGTATTATAATTTCCCGTTTATATATATATATATTTGAAAGGCAAATGCGGAAAACCCATAAAACAGCAAACGGCCATATAATGCAAAACAATTTAAAATTAAAATTAAAACGGAACAGTAGAGAAAATCCGATCAGAATGACAAAATAAACGAAGCATCCACTGGAAGGAATCCCAATATCTGCACACGGATCCGTTTCGGCCTTCCAGGCCTCATCAGTGCAGCTAGGGTACAGACCCAAACGAAACGTTCGACTAGCTTAGGTAGGGCCCAAACTAGTCCCACGACCACTAATGATTATATATATATATAAGTCCTAGTTCTTATATATAATAAGTTAACTTATATATATAAGTCCTTCCACTGAGGAAGGTCTAGTGTTGTCCAAAAGCTCTGGTTCTATTTCTAGCTGTTAACATTTAGCATACATTTTAGTTTTTGCTTATCAATTTCCTGACCTAGATACAGTCTTATTTGTCTATATGCTCGAATTGGAACGTATGATGTAATATAAGGAACATTTCATTGAAAGAGATACTCAACACGATTTCGTGATGTCCCTATTTGCTGCATAGCATTGTGGTGTATATACAAGTAATAAAATAAATAATTCGAACACTGTATACAAATATTTGATTGTATATTTTAATATAAAAAAATGGAAAATGGTTGTGTAATAACAGTCATAAAGTAAATTTGGGGTGATTCCTCTCAGGAACTAGGACTTAAATATAAGCCAAAAAATATTTACTTCCATCTGCATAACAAAGGTTTGTTATGCAGAAAAAGTCTTTTATTATGTCATCAATGGGAGTTCTAATTTCAACTGATAGAATAATTCTGCTGTACCTATTTTTGAGAATGTGGAGCTCATTTAAGTACAAGTTGTAAATAATGTTTGAATGAACAGATCGTCATTAAAAACAATTCCATTGTGCGCACGTCATGGCGTGTATTTTCCGTAGAATTGTGTCATCCAGTGACCGCCGGACACGGTAAACTGCCTCAGCTGACTTAAATTTTCACTAATAAAATATTATTATTATTATACAGGTCTCCACTTTTTGGAAAAGACTTTTCATAGTCTGTAGCAGCTTTGGTCTCTAATTAGAATAATCAAAGATAAAAGAAATTTTTTAATTGGGGACCACAGAAAAGTGGTCTTTAATTGGAGGTGGTCTTTAATAGAGGGGAACTATTTATTATTATTATTATTATTATTATTATTATTATTATTATTTATTATTATTTATTATTAATTATTATTGTTATTATTGTTATTATTATTATTATTATTATTATTATTATTATTATTGTTATTATTATTATTATTATTATTATTAAATAATGTGAACATCGAACACAAAGGCTAGTTTTGTTTTCATGGATGTGAATACAAATATAAATCAATATCTAGAAGAAAGTGTAATGTTACCACCAAGTTATATAGCGATGTAACCAAATCAGATTTCTGAGGAATATAATAAACTCACCCAAGGGAAATGGACTTGTTTGAAAAAGGCCACAAACAAGCCAGATTCAAGCCAGCCAGATTGGATGGTTACAATAAATCTATTTTGATTAAGCCTTGAAGTAAAAAAAATAGTATTGTTTATGGTAAATTGACGTCAGCTTTCTCAGATAAAGTCGCAATTAACAGTCTTTTGTAATGAAATCTGATCCACACAGGCCAAAGTAGACGAGTATGAAAATTGAATAGTATGCTATTAATAGCGAATGCGAATCATTGCGAAGCTGAAAGCCACGAACACATGCCGCACAAAATTTACTCGGATGAGTTTACACTGGCAAAACAGCTAGCCTGGCTTCTCTTCTCTCTCACATTGGCAAGCAAAACAAACGTGCCAGAAAATGCATATGGCTATACATTAATAATTTGCCTTGAAAAAATGAACTTAGGAAAAAAATGAAAGAACACAGATATGAGAATGTTCTGTTTTTTTTTTGTTTTTATGTGGCTTTCAATCTGGGAACAGATTCAATCTTGTCATTTTAAGAGAAATATTTTATTTAAAGTTTGTAATTTGATTGATCTGTTATCTCTATTCTACTTGGCATCCAAGCAATAGATTTTAAAATTGGTTTCATACTGTAGTTGGCCTATAAATGCAACATGGTTTATTTGAGAATATACTGTAGTGTCTTGTGTATTTTTTTCAACTTGGCCGTAAGCTAGAAGGTAGAGATGTTTTTTAGTGATGAGAATAAAATCATGGTGTTTTATAGATTTGAAACTATGGAGTAGTTCTTTAAAACTATATATGTGGTAGAAAGAAAAATTCTTTTATTTGTGAAAATGGATTTTTTGCAGTGGCCTACAGTACTGTATACTCATTATAATCAACCATAAAACAGGCTATTAAAGTTGGAAAACGAGCTTAATTGATCGAGACCACATTGTCTGTTTCAACATTATTCCTTTTAAATAGGATTTTAAAGAATGTTTTTTTTTACCAAGTAATTGTGTGCATCTCCTGTGTTAACCACCGGTTTCTGGACAAAACGGCAATAAACCAAAACGGCAATAAGTCAAAATGGCAATGAACAAAACAGCGAAAAACCAAAACAGCAACACTTCTTGAACAGAACGGCAATAGACCAAAACGGCAATAAGTCAAAACGGCAAGACCAAAACGATCCTAAACAATTTATGTCATAAAAGTAAAAACGCAAAAAAATTTAACTAATTATAAACATGAAAGTATATTACGATTAAATACAGTACAAATGAGGCCAAATAGCAACAGCAATAATATCATTAACAATAATAATATTAATAATAATAATAATAATAATAATAATAATAATAATAATAATAATAATAATAAAAATATACAAATTCAATATTAAGATTGGGGTGGGGGAACAATATAAAAGCATTAAAAAATTTAAACAATTAAAACTTTCAAATACAGACAAAATGAGGCTAAATAATTTATGTCATAAAAGTAAAAAAATGTGAAATAATAATAATAAACATTAAAAGTGGGGAAAAGAGCCCATGGCAATATTCGATTTGCCTATCGGGACAATTTAAAAATGATTTAGAAAATTATAACTGCGGCCTGCGCCTAGTCTTGACATTGATTTCGCTCCTTTGCCATTGTGGTTTATGCCATTTTGGTACTTGTTTTGGTCTTTTGCCGTTTTGGTACTTGTCATTGCCATTTTGGTATGCTGTTTTGAACTGCTACCTAACCAACACTTTAACATACCAACAACTATGGTATATCTTTGTACCAGGACTTAGTAATATTTGACTACTTTTGAATGCCTTTCTACTTCTAAATTTTCTCAGCTCATGTACAATGATATTCTAAAAGAATATAACAACTCAACACAAACAATTATACTATAAATACTGTAAAGCCTAAAGTTATTTTTCTGATTTTAAAATTTGAAATATTAAAAAAAAATTTTCTAATTTTTTTAAACATGTGCAAAAAAAATACCATTAATGTTTTTTTGGCCTATATGATAGCTAGAGCACACGATTTTGTTGGGTTTCTCCCAATTATTTTATTAATGGGGAAACAATATAAAGGCAGTAAAAAATTTAAACAAATAAAACTTTCAAATACAGACAAAATGAGGCTAAATAATTTATGTCATACCATACCACATGACCAGGTCTAAGGACATACTTAAGGTACCCAAACCCAGTACAGAATATAAGAAAAGAAGTTTTTCCTATCAGGGAGCCATTGTCTGGAATAACCTAAACCTCAATATGAGAATGGCCTCAAATGTTCAAACTTTAAAAAAACTATTAACAAATAATTGAAAGTTACTTGCATAAGATAATACAGTAATTGTTTTATTTTGGTTTCTTTTACTTCTTTATTTCTGTTTGTCTTGTAAATGTTTTTGTAATTTAAATTTCGTTATTATGTACTTCAGAAACGGCCTTGTGAAAAACACATTTAATTTGTGATCAAGTTTTCCGTTTTCAAATAAAGTCATTATTATTATTATTACCAACCCGATTTTTAAACTAGTTTGTACCTTAGGCAGGAAGTTTTTACCAAGAGCTGTTAATTAAATTAACAACTCCCTATCTTCAGATTATACGCATTTTAAAGGAACAAAAGATTTTCAAAACCATGACAAATCTCTCATACACAATTTCACGGTTTTCACAATCATCGTTTTGTCACGAAAAATTAAGGCACATGAAAATAATGGGCTTTGCAGTACAGTTACTGTATAAGAAACAATTAAATGAGCACAGTACAATACCAACACTGAAACACTTTTAAACTAATCTTCATAAAACGAAACCATTAATCGTCTGCTTTGTTACCATGGCAATTTTCTCAATGTACAACACATAACAATGGTGTCCTTGACAGATAATAATAATAATAATAATAATATTGGATATTTATAAGGTGCCGGTATCCGCATGTTGCATTCATTGTGCATAATGTAGTGCATGTTCTACAATAGAGCTGCTTATTGTCACAATAAAGTGTGAAATCTTTTAGGTAAGAGATTAATGTCACCAGGAACCTGTCCTCTTAACCCACTGGTTATAGTATACCCATAGAGAAAATATTCTATTTTCTCTATGGTATACTACTCCCTCTGGTAAAATATACTGGATCGGCATCTGTGTTTTGTTGTTGTTTTTTTTTTCATATAATGTACTTTACTGTATTTGGTTGTATCATCTTTCTTGTTGAAATTTTTATCCAATTTTTTCATTTTTATTGTATTTTAATTTTTTAATTTTACTTGCATTGTATTGAGGGTCCCAATATACTGATCTGGTTCATCTAAATTGACCACCCCCATTAAATGTGGCAAAGACAAGCCAAACCAGTCACCCGTCACAAATCGTGTTTCAGAGGAAATGGCCAAAACATGCTGGAATGTCAAATTTTTAAAAATCTATTTTATTGCACTAAACTAACCTTTATATATCTACACATCATTTTATGCTCTTATTTTCCCCATTTTCAATGTTAAAACAATACTTTTTAAGGATTAAAAGATAGTTTCTGCATGAGAAATGCCTAAAATCTTAAAACTTTGACGGCTAATTTCTCATATATTGTTCTTTAAACAGCTGTGTGGTTAAATGCTTGTAACTTCATAAGGAAATGTCCAATTTGAATGATTTTTTAAACCATTTTATAGCTATTATTTTACTCTCTAACACTGTATTAATAACTCAAAATCGATTTTTGCGACAAGTGACTGGTTTGGCTTGTCTTTGCCACAAATGTTGAAATAATTACATAATTATTTGGTCAATTTGTTCTTCAGCAATTCATGGTACTATTGAAGTTGAATTAAAGTTGAATGCAACATACAGTACTGCAATATGTTGCTACATTTTACAGATTAAATATTATTTGTCCTGAATGTCACAGATACACCTGCTTACAGTAGTGCCATGCTTTGTCATTTTTTTTCCTTCAGCAATTTTGTTTGTTTTTATAAGGACAGCACCGGTTCTCAAACTGAGTTGAGACACTTCTCTTGCCAAGAAGACATAAGAACTATGGATAAGATTGATAAGTTGTACTTTTTCACCTCACCTTAAAAAACACAAGGCCAAAAATATTACACCTTTTTTAAAATCTTATTTCAAAAAAAGTGAATGTCGATAGCACAAAAAAATTTAGCAAAAATGGAACCGGGGATTGGTAATCTAATTCATCACCTCACTTTACTTTCCTTTCCTGTTGCGACGTTGAGTGATCTCTAAATGTGGGATCTGAAAACCAGTCACCACCTGAAAAAGTTTAAGAACCAGGGTATGAGTAACACTTGCCTGTAACCCTCTTTGTCTGCATGTTTTTTGATTCAGACTTGGCTTGTGATTTAAATGTTGCCACTCTAAACACGCTTGCTACAGTGCACATACGTATCGCTTGATTTTAACCAGCCTAACATGTGGCCTTACGGGGGTGGTGTTGGAGGTGGATTCGACAGTCACAGGTGAGTAATGCTGAAGCACTAACAGCTTAGACAAAAATTAAATGAATCACCAGATCACAGTAATCATAGGCTTGGTTTCAATCATACGTACCTTCTTAATTTTAAATATCCAGTGTACTCGTACCTGTAATTGGCTGTATTTGTATAGCAAACTCAATAATGACTGCTGGGTGCTCAAGATTGACAACCTTCAGAGTAGCATTTCTGATGTTTTGGCATTGACCTAAATTACCTTTTAGGCCTCATTCATACCGAATCTGAAATTTTTCATCAGAAGGCTTAAGAAACTGATCAGAAAATTCAATCAGCGTGTAAAATTATGGACGCTGGCATTGAGCTCGTTGGAATCGTGGTCTAAACTTTCATTTGGATCCGATGTGAATACTTATGCTATTAGCTGTAGGGCAACCTCATACGCCCCTCAGAAAAGAACAGTAAATACTGTAGTATAGTAAAGTAAAACTGCAACACAATCACAATTTTATTTATTTATTTATTTTTATTTTCTATTCACATTTCCAATCAAATTGAATCTTTAAAACCACAAGAAAATGCTTTTGTCACAGCCAGCTTTGTGGAAGCGGTTTGGCGCAGCGGGAACGGTTTATATTCCCAACCTCGAGGTCGGGGTTTCAGTCCCTCACTGTGCACCTCGCTTGTGTCCTCGACCAAGGCACTTTGTCTGCATTGCTTCTCTCCACCCAGGAGTATAAATGGGTACCTGGTGGGGTTGCCTGCTACTGCACCAATATGTGGCAAAAACAAGCCAAACCAGTCACTCGTCGCAAATTGTGTTTCAGAGATAATGGCCAAACACACTGGAATGTCAAAAGTTTTGAAATCTATTTTATTGCACTATAACTAACCTCTATATATCTATACATCATGCTATGTTATTTTCCCCCTTTTCAATGATGGCGAAAATAAAGATTTTTTAACGATTTGGTGATGGTTTCTGCCCTATAGAAATGCCCAAAATCGTAAACTTTGAAGGCTGCTTTCTCAAAAATTTGTTCTTTGAAAAGATGTATGTTTAAACTCCTGTAACTTCATAAGATTTAAACGATTCTTTTACCATTTTCTAGCTATCATTTTACTGTTTGACTCTGTATTAATAACTAAAAATTAATTTTTAAAAGTAAATTATGTACTAAGAAGTTCAAAAAAATTCAAAAAGCGCTAGAAATTCCCTGACCAAGAGCCCTGACCGAAAAGGGCCTGCATTTACTTTGGCCCCACCATGATCGGCAAATGGTTAGACATTGCATCATATCAGTGCCCCTCCCCACTTAATCCATTATCCCCATCAGTCTCCCCCCTTCCTATGTCAATAGTCTACTCCACTAGATACAATGATCTACGGTCAGAAAAAGCCAGACTCTCCTTAACAATGCTAGATCAAGTAGATGTTGTTTCTATTAACAAACTTTTTCTAAAAATCGGCCGGATTCAAAATCTTTGGCAGGCCGGATTCAGCACGCAGACCGGGGGTTGAATACCAGCCCGGGGCTCTAGAATGTGTTAAGCTCTATTCACACTATCAAACCATGTGACAAATATTAGGCATTGCATTGGGTGTAATATGACATCATCATGCCTATATATGGGCACATCACACAAACTTGTCCCACAAAAATTTTGTAGTGTGGACTAAGCTAAGCCGCTGATTTAAAGGAGGAATTTTTTCTGGCTGGCATCAAAGTCAAGCTTTCAGTATTTTGGAAGTTTTTTCATGACTGTAACTGTCAGGTTTGCTGGGTATGGTATCTTAGCAACTTCTGGTTTTTTTGTTTTTTTGTTTTACTTTGACTTGGTGGGGACAAAACTCTGTATTAGGCCAAATAAAAAAAATTATTGTGTTGGCAAAATGTTTAAAATTGAGAGTCGGCATTTTAGTTTTTTTTAATTTGTTTTTTTTACATCGAAAAATATTTTTTTAATGAGCTAAAAAGGCTGGAATAGGCCTATCTTGCAACGGTAGGCAATGCAACAGTGTTCTTCAATCTAAATTAAAACATTTTTTTTTTGTATTTTTGTTTTGTTAAAAATAAAAAAAACTTTTCCTACCGACCTACACATTTTTTTTTATTTTTCCAAAACGTGGACAACACAAGAATTTCTTTTTATTACAAAAAGAATTAGTCTCTTATTGCCCCATGCCTGCATTTAATCATAAATGTGCAAATGGCAATTTACTTGAACCAAAGCCACTTTTAAGAGTGTTATATTAAAAAAAATACTTTAGTTATTTAATCAACCAATAGTGAATAAAAACATCAAATACAGGGTTGTAATTATGGTATAAAAAATATGCAAATATAATATCAATATGTAAGAAAAATAATATAATTTTAATAGTATATTAACAAATTAGACAGAGGAACCTGAAATTGAAGACTACAAATTTGTAATTTTGGAAAACTTTGAACTAAAATGTGGCAAAGACAAGCCAAACCAGTCACTCGTCGCAAAAATTGATTTTGAGTTATTAATACAGTGTTAGAGAGTAAAATAATAGCTATAAAATGGTAAAAAAAATCATTCTAATCGGACATTTCCTTATGAAGTTACAAGCGTTTAAAAAACAATATATGAGAGATTAGCCGTCAAAGTTTATGATTTCAGGCATTTCTCATGCAGAAACTATCTTAAGTCCTTAAAAAGTATTGTTTTAATTTGAAAATGGGGAAAATAACAGCATAGGATGATGTGTAGATATATAAAGTTTAGTTTAGTGCAATAAAATAGATTTTTTAAAATTTGACATTCTAGCATGTTTTGGCTATTTTCTCTGAAACAGGATTTGCGACGAGTGACTGGTTTGGCTTGTCTTTGCCACAAATCATAAATGGCAGAAATACAAACAAAAGTATCTACTGTATATTGCAAACTTCGACAAGCAAGTTTCTTCTAAAATTCTATATTAATCAAGGTATATTCCTCCAGTTACAAAACATAGATAATGTAATATTGTCGGCATTCAGTACACTAATTTGTTCTGTTCTTTAGCATAAAGTGTGACTATGTGTACCTTTTTTGATTAGTAACGTGTTACCATTGTTTAATATGTATTGTAAGTGCTTTTAGGCCAGACAATGGAGGGTTAGTTAGTTTTCATGGCATCACCTTGACAACCCTTAGTCTATGACATGCATTTCGCAAACTTAACTTGTAAAATAATAATTGAATAAAGGTTTAATTTGGCTTTTGTGTCAAGCTTAATTTTCCATATTCATATGTGATTATCATCACTCAGTGATGAACTACAGTAAATACATTAAATAGGATTCTTTCAGTGGCCATTCACAATAGTTCCGCTAACCCATTGCTCCTTGGATATTGTTGCTTAAAGCAGGGATGTAGTTTATGGTGTGCAGAGGTGGGTGGGGCACCCAGCCTTGTAGTCTAAAGCTAATTTCATGGCCTTCCACCCACCGTTATTACCCCAATTTTCCATCCTTAAAATCCACTCTTATTATTTAGAGTTTATTGTTATCACTTTACCCACCCTGAAATTGTCTATCAACCACCCTTAGTTTTCTCCAGCTACAATACCCTGAAAGGTCCCACAAAACAACAGCATTCGTAGGGGATTGTCTCCCGGTGTACTGCCCAATCACCACCACAAGACCCCACTGGAAATAAGTCTTCTTCTAGACTTTCGTGGGCTATCCTTGGTGTTTACACCGAATAAATCCAATCCAATCTAATCCAATCCACAAACATGTGCGTTTTGGACCATGTGTGTTTGTGGGACAAATGCATATTTTTTAGGCCCTGTTTTCAATGGTATATCTATGGGGAAGGGTACAGTAGGAGCGCACCCCAACCCCCATCTCCCTACTACAAAAGCTTGTGCCATCCTTTCCCCTACCTTCAGTGATTACAAAAATGTAAGTTGAAAAAGATATACAGCTGTATATCCTGAGCTAATGCATAAAAACCTCCTTTTCTTAAGCCCTCTCCCATCGAATTTTATTTGATGAATACCTGACATGCCTAAATATGGTCATGATGACATCACATCATGACCATATATAGGCACATCATGACTATATATGGGCATATAAGTTTTTTTTTAAAGAAAATTTGATAATCTGGACAGAGCTTTGACACGACTATTTGTCGGGTGTTAATACTGTTTGTTGTGTAGCAATCGGCCGTTTATTTTTTGGCGCTGCCATTTCCCATTAAATATCAGGAGCCAGACCTAATAACATTGTATTGTTGTATACATTGTATTATATTACCAAGGTACATGCTGATTACCTAGGCACTTTACTTGATTGCCGTCATTTAACGTGTTGTATGGTATAAGCGTATCATTTACGAGTATTTTTAATGCGTGGTTCATGCGTCATTACATTCTAAAGAGAGTGTACGGAGGCTGATTTTTTAATATGTCTCTCTGTCCAATATTGGTTATTTTGCCTTAATTCTTTGGCTGCTTTTTGCTCTTTGTTTTTAAAATATTTTTGGCATTCAAATTTAATTTCAATTCATTGTATGGAACTGCTTATTATTAACTTTTTACTATACTTTGTTTTTATGACAAGTGCCAAATAAGTAAAACCAAATAAAAAGTAAATAACATACAACAAACTCTGTATTAATGAATGTACAATGTAGAACAGGTTTAGGCGAACAAGTAAGTCTTTAAGTGATTGTTATTGGAAATGACAAAATTATTCAATGCAAGAACCTTGTAAGAGAAAATTATCAACAGCAACAACTATCAGTAGATTCCCCGTCGATTTATAATCAAGCGGTAGTTCTTCTAATTAATAAAGAATAATAAAATTAATAAACATCATTGGCGTATCTGTATCTAGGGGAGGGCGGGGGTGCACCCCAAAAAAAACTCCCCTCCCCTCCCCCCAGTCGCTTCCTGAAAATCACGGTCAAGTAGTTATAAATCACCTAAAATCACCATATTTTGCGATTAGCAACCCTCAATTGATCGTCGAGCCCTCCCACTTCTCCTTCGCGCTGCCCCTCCCAATAATCCTCCCTAATTCAAGACTTCTAGATACACCACTGATAAACATAGGGCCTCCTATGACAAAAGCCTAGAACTTTCTTAAACATCGTGTGCTCATTTTTGAAAGACAATTCAATCTTCCTATTCAAAGCCGAAGTTTGCTGGTCCCAATCTAGGCCATTTTAGGTCTGGCTTTAAAGGCTTCTACGAATGGATGACTTGTTGTGGAGCAGGAAATCAACTTGCCCCTCCCCAGTACCGCCTGATTATAAATCGACGGGAAATCTAATTATAGCAACAGCAATTATCTTAAATAATTATAGTTCCATAACTATTTAAATAATTTCATCTGGTTTGCCTATTGTAGCTGTTGAACGGTTTTATCAATAGTAAACCAAGCACAATTTAACAATATTTTGTTTTAAGTTTATGTTTATGTTGGAAAAAAATTTCATGTAAACTTTCATACCATAAAGAGAAATTTGTACTTGAACTTATGGTCATGATGACATCACATCGTGACCATATTTAGGCTCATCATGACTTTATATGAGCATACAACCATTTTTTGTTGAAGAATATGTGCTTGTGTTACATAACTTAAGCCAGAATTTTTAAGCAATTGAAACAATGAAATTAGAGAGTGCAGTACTATATATAGCTCAATATTGATTACTTCCAAATATACTGAATTGATTGTATATAATGCTATGAAAAGTAATGACAACACCTCTGCTATAATAATTATAGTAGTTTAGACACTCTTAATTTAAATTTATGTATCTAAAGCATATAGGAGCAGCAGACAAAACTAGATTCAAATGAATAAGAAAAATACAAGTGGCGGTGCTGGAAAGGTCATAGAAGATGCAGGCTCTCTCCCAAGATTATATCATGTGATTGTGTAAAGGAAGTGATCCCTCCTATGTACAGTTCATTATCGGATTGATATGTATGCTTTATATGTAGGCACATACAGTATTCAAAGATGTCATGGTTTCGAGTATGATAGTGTTTTTTTTTGTTTTTTTTTTCAGTTTTCTCATAGGCAAGTATAATGAGGCTAATTTAAAAAAAAAAAGGAATCAAAATCATCCTTTTATCAATTTCTAATTCATTCTCTACAAATTCAGAATGTTTTTACTATTACCGTACAAAGCAATGACTAACTAAGGGCAGTTTCACCACAAATGTTGGTAACCAGTTTTCGATGAGGGTGGGGGAGGGGTTCCTGTGAGAGCTAGGTCTAGTGGGTATCTAGGTGCCCTAGTGAAGCCTACATGTACAGTAGGAGGAAGCTCTTGTGGGGAAGCAATCTTGAACAGTATGATGATCATCGTTATGATAGATGAAAGGAATGTTTTGTATATCAGAGAGAGGGTTTGCTCAATAATGAACCCCTTCCCTCCACTTGGTATAGGTCTGACATGCAATAAAATACAGTGCTAAGAAATATAGAATAGCAACATTGTACACTACATGCTTATTAATACTCTCAAAAGTTCATAAAACATACTAATTGTAATGAAATAAAGATACATAAATCTCATATTGTGAAATTATCATAGGCCTACTATATTATTTTGAGATATTAACTACAATTTTTTTAAATAAAAATGTTTAAAAATGGATATTTTTTTACAGTAATTATCATGGTACAATTAGTAGTGTTAGTTTTACCCGGCATAAGTTCATTCATGCGTTCACTAGTTTAATCAATATCTGATCAAATATTTTGCTATTAACATGTGCATGAGTGCCAATGATTTCAAACAATGCTGGTTGCTTTGTAATATGCTGTTGCTAAGCAACATAGCAACCAAACAATTGGCCAGATACTTTACATCGTTTCACCAGGTCTATTCCAAGATGAAATACATCTCCTGGTATAATTTCTGTTGCTAATTTATGCTTATAGGTATAAACACAACGATGAGGAGCTCTCTTTTGCAGTAACAAATGTGGTAGGTATTTAAAAGCTATAAATTATGCAAAAGGTTGGCGTATTGACAGAAACAGTTTTTTTAATGGACGTTTATAATGTTGATGCTGAATACACGATTCTGTTGCTCATACACGTTTAGTACGTTACTACGGCTACTGCGACTATAATTAGCCTAGCATAGTTTTATAGCACAATGGTCTTTGTATAGTTAATTACTTGTATTCTCGTTTCACTGTGCCAATATCGCAGTACTATTCTTAAACTAAATTTTTATATGCAGTTAAATTATATTTTATTGATATTATCCTACTCATTTTAAAAGCTAATTCATTCTTTTTTTATGCAGATGCAGTAATGACTGGTAGATAAAATATCTTAACTATTGTACATTTTTTCCCTTTCTGTTGTTATGCATAGGTGTGGATATGTGCATGTGCATATCTTTTTCCTTTCTGTTTTTATGCATACTGTAGGTGTGGATATGTGCGTGTGCATATCTTTTTCCATCTTTGTTTCAACACTATTCATGGTTTATGCATTTCAAAAGAAATTAGAATTTAATATCTTTATTTTTCATCAATACATGTACACACAACGGCCTACATAAGTGTATGTGTCATGATGATGATAATGATGATGACATGTATACTTTGTAGGCCATAGTACAGGAGTTTTTAACTGGCGGCCCGCGGCCAGTGAGTTCGTGCCGAAAATAATTCGTAAGACTTGGGCCTAGATTTCATAAAAACTTAAGAACTATCCCAGCAAAGAAAAGAAATCATTGGTATGGCAACTTTCAACCTCAACCTTTCTAGCTGGGCCTAGCGCGATAACATGGCGGCGCTCTGCTGCGTGCAATGTGTAGTTCCTGGTTAAGATGCCCTGTAGCCTATGAGTGTCTATCGGCTTATTTTTTTTTTTTTATTCCTAATTTGGGAATAGAGACATCCCCTTGGATGCCGCCAAAGAACGTATCTTGCCCTAGCCCTTCAAAATTTATTAAGTGAGCAATTTTTACCCCTATTGCGGTATAGTTGAGAACCCCTGCCATAGTATATGTTACACATATATTGCGAAAACCTACAGGCCGGGTTTGTTGCTGTAGTGACCTGAGTGTGTAGAATTCCTATAATGTAAGACAGACAGAATGTAAATAACAACTTAATATAAAGATCAGATTGTTATGAACAAACATGTGAAGTATCATGAATTATATTTGTCCAGAATTTTCAAATTTTCTCGAAGAAACTGGTCCTAATCATTGAGATTTATTCGAGAAATGTTAGGCTTAGGCCCCTGCATATCTACGCAGGGAGAACGCTAGGTTAAGTAAATGAACAATCTTTTGAACATTTGTAGTGCCGTTTCTTGCCAGTTATTTCTCACGTTAATGATGGGCAGTTGTTTTCGCAACCATAACATTACCATTCCCTTAGCTATACCCACTGTACGTCCCATGACCGGCTGTAAACAAACCTCGCGGAATGTGTCTATTGTTTGTATCTTGATTCAGGATATTAATACCTTAAAATCTTAAAAGTGATACCAGCCAATCTGTTTTAAGTTCCCTTAACTAGAGAAAATTCACTGTCAGATGGAATTACTTTTAAATGTTTAGAGAGATACAGAGCCTAAGGCGTAACATTTCTCGAAACATATTTGGGCCCAGTATCTTTTGAAGCAAATTAGCAAACTATGTTTGCAATATTCTTACTCAATTTCCAGTCAATTTGGAAATAAAGTTTCACCCCTATTAAAGGGGACACTTTTATTTTTTATTATATCAAAACTTACTACAGTAGTCAAAATTAAAAAAAAAAATTTAAATTGATATTTTGACACCTTTTTAGCAATAAACTTAACATCAAACCAGAATTTTTTCCATCCTTAGAATGGGCATTGGATGCCATGTGTTACTTTGTGTTAATAAAATCTTGTCAATTCTGACCATTAACCATGGAGATTTCTTGTTTTGTGTATTTTGATGTAGGATTCTAATTTATCCAGACAGCCTACACCCTGATTTTTAAGTTGGTAACATCAAAATAATATTCTATCTTGTGCATCCAATAGAAAACTCAATATTTAAAAAAGGAATATTTGGTCATTAACATTGCACTCCATTAAAGAAACAATATCTGGAACATACACAAATTTTGTATTTAATTAAGTCTAAAAAGTAGTGTATGAAGGTTTTTGCATGCCCACTCCCGCTTTGATGAGTTTGTTTATCAAGGAAAATATTTTAAATTAAATGAGACAGCACAGTATAGTGTGTCTTTAGAGTTGGCTGGTAGACAACATTGAACTGATATTTCAATCCAACTGACATGAAATACTATTTACCAAATGGAAATCATTATCAAATTACAAAATATAACTCAATTAATCAGTTTGTTTCAATAAGGTAATTACATTACGTTATTTAAGTTGTTTAACTATACTGAGTTACTGGTATAATTTGTAGATTAGCATATTCAAATTTCTCTAGTTTGTCAGTTTCTCAAATTTTCTATCAAGAAGATGATGCATTGTATTATCTATTACATATTTTTTGAGGAAAAAATATTTCTCTTTGTCGAAATACTGTATGAATGGCTACCAGCCTACTGATAGTTAATTCTGTATTAGATTAACGACCTAAAAACTAGCATTTTAAAAATCAATCTTTATCTGTTTTTTATGGATCTTAAATTATGGCAAAATTTCAGAAATTTAATTTCAGCAAAAATTCATAATTTGTGAGTCGTGTTGTAGATCAATTTGGTTCATGATAGTCAAGAAAATGGCATTTCTGATGTTTTTAATAGTGTGTTTGACACCTGCCTACATTTTGTTCATTTTGATGCGGAGTGGTCGCCGATGTCAATCACTAGTGACCGGGAGGGATAGAATCTACACATATTAGTTTTTATTCCTCCGCCATTAGGGAATTGAACAAGTCACAACAAGTTTAAAATTTCCATATTTTATGTTTGTTTGATGTTTGTTCAAAGGAGCTTTCTTTGTTTTTGTAGGTAGCTTTGATAAGTAGGGTAAGAATGTTTTGATCTATAGTTTATTCACAGCTATGTCACCTACTAGAGGCAAAGTTTTATGGGTTAAACACTTAAAATTTTTCATTCCTGATGATGATATAATTAATGTCAAAATATTGAATCCCTACACAATGGCGTGTACTGTATATCGATACTTGGAGTATGTATTATACTATCTTATATGAGATTAATCAGTGGCTGTGGCAGCTCTAGGATGTATTTTCTGGGGGGACAGAGCTGTCCAAAAGGGGGAACTTGGGTCTGCAGGCTCGAGCTGGGGGAAGTTTTTGAGAGCGTGTTCCTGCTCCCAAATGAGATTTTTTAAGAATAGGAATCTCTGGGCGGCCAGAAATGACACTCTCTGATTGTGACAGACATATTTTTATATATTTTTTAGTCCGACTGCCCGACGAGCTCTGTCAGATTGGGGGGGGGCGGTGCTTGACCTGTCCTGTGGGGGGCTTGAGCCCCTGCTGCCCCCAAAGTGACAGACTACTCAAAGTGACAGAAAATGTATTTTTCGAGAATTCCAAAGCCACTAAAGACCTATCGTGTTCGTATTCCATTTGTGCTTGTTTAATCTTTTTTTTTCTACTGAAAATCAAGGGAAATTGTTCTTATTTTCTTTAATCAGATTACTGAGATTAGGATTAAAAACCTACTGCTTAACAAATCATTCATTAAGCGTCAAAAAACAGTTCCTCTCGGCATAAGCATGATTCCATTTTTTATGGGCTTTGTTTCTACTGCCACAGGAAACCTTTTTTTCTCTTACTACTTAAGTTTATCTTGAAGGTCCTTCTCATATCATGGAGGAAATATATTTCCTCCATGCTCATATTAAACTTGGGTCTAAATAGATTATCACAAGCTGCAATCAGCTATCAACATTCAACAAAGCAAAAAGTAATTAGTTTGTCAAAAAAAAAAAATAAATAAAACAGTACCAGTATTTTACAGTATTTTCTCTTAATAGGCATGTCATAATTGAGTTGAGTTTATGTTTATGCAGTATAAAGCACTTCCTGAGAAATGAGTATCCCTATGTTATTCCTTCTGTGATGATTGCTGTGAAGTATTAAATCTGTCCAAACAATTAGCTTTTCTTTGACAAAAAACTGTCATATGTCTATATATAGTCATGATGTGCCTATATATGGTCATGATGTGATGTCATCATGACCATAAAAAACTGTTGTATGCCCATATATAGTCATGATGTGCCTATATATGGTCATGATGTGATGTCGTCATGGCCATATTAAGGCATGTCACATGTGTTTGTCAAATAAAATTTGATGGTCTAGACAAGGCTTTAAATCGTAGAGCCATCAAAACATTTCTCAAACTCATTTAATAATAGCTGAAATTTTATTTCAATTTTAGGCAGAGCCAAATTCAGAACAGGTTCCAGCCACTGCCATCGATTCAAGGAGGTCACGCACCACAAACAGGTTTTGAGAAAGCGCTAGTGCCAGTAGGCACAGGTCGACTCAAGCCCCAAATGTCTCACATAGCTAATGGCGGGCCGATGATGTTAAATGATGTCGGCGACGCAAAGGTCCGCCAGTTTGACAACCGACTCAGCGTGGCTGAGCAGTCGAACAGGGCACTTCTGGAAGAGGTTGTTCGTCTTCAAGGTAAGCTAATTGGTTTGTTTAATCTTTGCGAATACTGTGTTGTCTTTTAGATTAATCAGACCTCGGAGTGCAGATGAATGCTGTTCTGTCCGCGTTTCTCCCTGAGTCCTATCTATCCCATTTACTTCCTTATTACCCTTCTTTTTCTATAGCAATTTAGATGTTACTCATGCTCCTGCATGTAGACGATGTTGAATGGTTCTACGCTTGTACTTAGTCAACCTAATTCATCAAAATATATACGTATCAAGATTGATATTTTTAAATAATGGAAACATGAAGTTTGTCTAGGTTTTGTAGGAAATATCAAGTATAAAATTGACTCAAACTAATGACTATCATGCACAAAATACCAATGTAGATAAATCATAGGCAACATGCACATTTTTGGCAGTTAGTTGAATAAACACATCTATTTGAGCACCTACCACCGCAGTACAAATGCCTGTTTGTTATAGTTTTAAATTTTTGCATAAAGCATTTGCTCATTTGTATGTCAAAAAGAAAAAGAAAATAAAAATATATTTATCTTGCACTTATTACAGGAGAGCTCAAACAGGCTCATCGTAAAACAGAAGACATGCTGGCCGTAGAGAGGCAAGCAAGACAGCAGTTAACGGAAAACATTCGGGCCAGTAATGATCTGATTGGACAGTTAGGAGCAAGGTTAAAGAGGGCTGAGGAGAAGGTTGCCGAAGAGAGGTCGGCAGTGGGGGCGCTAGTCAATCATACAAAACAAGTTGAGCAAGCTGTGCTTGGTAGTCAGCAGGAGTTGGTCGCAAAACGTGACCACCAAATGACGAAGTATGTTATGGTATTTTATTTTTTTGCATGATATCCATCAGTTCATTAATCAGTCAATCAAATAATCAATCTACCCATCTATCAATCAATTAATCAGTCAATCAATCAATCAGTCAATTAGTCAATCAATTAGTTAATCCATCAATCAGTCAATTAGTCAATCAATCAATCAATCAATCTATCAATCAAACTGTCAAATTTGTCAGTATTAGTGGAGTAAAGTATTCAAGCCATAGCTTGAATGAAGACGCTTGCCTTTAAACACATGGTGGTGGTGTACCTTTCAATCCACAATCTTAGCCTCATAACAAGAGTTTGTATCATCATGTATGTGTGTGTATTATCAGGGGAGGTTCTAGAATTTTTCAGCATAGATAAGTGAATAGTGCTTATTTCAATACTGACCTTGCTCCCTACTGGATCTGCACCTGACTAGGAAAGGATTCCCACTTGTTGTTATATAGCAATTGCATTTCAGGCTCTTAATCTTAAAGCTGGGGCTCCAAATGTTATCAATGCATTTCACTGATTTCCTTGAACACATTGACCTACATTGGTGTCTCTCCACCTGGATAAATGATTGTTAAATGCAGCCTGAGTGGATCGTCATTGGAAACGATTCATTGCAAGTGTGTGCCTTGCTTTAATATAAAAAAACGTGTAGTGGCTCCTTCAGTTGCACCCTACATAAGTTATATAAATGGCTATTAGTGCGGCCGTCCTGAGGCAAAACAACGTAACTGACATTTTTGTCGATTTTCAGATAATATCATTTGGGAGTATATTAAAACACTTCTGAATTACCTGTGAAAATTTTGGGTTTCAACAACGAGTGGTTTTGGAAATAGCACCACCTATCTTTAAGCACAAAACTTAAAATCTAGTGATTTCTGTGGTAAAACAATGTAACTACCAGATTTAATCTGGCAAAACAACGTATCTTAGATGAAGATACGTTGTTTTGCCTCGAATTGGAATTAAAAAATTATTTTGAGCTAATGGAGTTTGGTACAGCAAAATCACAGTTTACGTATCAATAATCTTAACAACAACGTATGCACAAGCCAGATAATTCATATAATTGCCCAGACGTGATAAATTTGTAAAATATGTTGCACTTGTGACAATACTGTGCCTTACTTGTTTCTGAGGTAAAACAATGTATCTGCGAATATTGTTTAACTTTGCAATAAACCAACGGTTGTAGTGAAAATTTTATATTCTGTATAATCATAATTTCTATAGATATATAGTCATGCAAAATTTCAGAAGGGTACAAGAATTTATTTGCCAAGTTGCAAACATGCAAACTTTAACTCTATTTTTCTAAAAAAGGGGAAATTTCAAGGTAATACATTGTTTTGCAATGGAACGACCGTATGTATGGATGTTTTTTAATATTCTAGTCATTTTAACTTTTAAGCGTCTTTTCACATTGTATAGATTTCATGAGCTTCGGAACGATGTAGATGAAGCAAATCGAATGCGAGAGCAGTTAGAACGGGCAATGACTTCAATGGTTGATGAAATACGTCAATTAAAATCCAAAGCCGACTCTCAGAGTTTAGAATTTAGCAGCGTAATGCATGAAGTTAAGGAGCGCTCTAAGCGACTTGAAGAAGACAGTAGACAAGCTGTAAGTTTTTTGTTATACCTTATATTAGTATGTATATATTCATTATCGTCTTATGAATCTTTACTATAATTGTCATTATTCGGTTTAAAGGCGGTTTGGCGCAGTGTGAAAGGTTTGGTTTCCCAACCTTGAGGTCGGGGTTTCAATCTCTCACTGTGCATTTCGCTTGTGTCCTTGAGCAAGGCACTTTATCTGCATTGCTTCTCTCCACCCAGGAATATAAATGGGGTACCTGGTGGGGTTGCTTGCTCCTGCGCTGAATACAGTAGCAACACTAAGTATGTGGATCCAATGACCAGGGACAGAAGCGCTTCGTATCAGCAGAGAAAGGCGCTATATAAATATATGAATATGAATGAATATATTATCCGCATCTAAATCATCATAATTATGCTCTTCTCGTAAATCTTGTCTGTCATCATCCTTTCCTCATCATCTTCGTTGCCACTGCCAGACCTGAAATAGCTTTTAGTCCAATTAAACTATGTATTTTGGATGTAAAGCTAAGCTTATCTCACCCTTGCAACACGACTCAACTCAGCTAACATCAGCTGACTTAAATTAGTTGCCGGTAGCACTCATTTCGAATTTTACTTGCAATTACACAACTACCTTGAGCAGTTATGTCGCTTTGTCAGTTGTGCATCGCAGAAAATCAAAACAACAGCAACTGAGAGCATGTCACCTCAAATTGTGCAACTCACATTTGCTCGCCAGTTGCTGGCATGTTGTTAAAGGTCAGTTGATGTCATTTGACTTGAGTTGAGTTGTAAGGGTGACATAAGCCTAGCTTAAAATAACAGTACATTGTTTCATTATACTATACTCGGTGAAGAAATAAGTATTGTGATAGATTGGAAGTCATTTCGAGCTTCCTCTAATATTTCCCATTACAGTACAGAGCACCGCCATTTTTCAAACAAGTTCTTAAACTTACAACAATTAAACCAATATTATGTTAATACACTGTGATACAATAATAACACAAATAGATAAAATAATATAAATGCAACACAATATTATATGTTATGTTGCATGCAGTGTATGACTGGTGCATCACTTTTGCTATTCTATTTAATATTGAATCGTCAGTTATTTGAATACGAATAACAAATATTACTATAATTCATGTTTTTGAATTTTATGTCTTTCCTTCCTTTTATTACCTCATAATTGCATCACCATGGAAGCAGAGGGTAAGTATAACAGTTAAAGGGTTTTTACTTGTGCAATTATTGTAATGCAATTTAAGGTTGTTTTTTTAAAGCTTAATTCTATGAACAATAACATTTTTCCTTGGGAGATGGGTAAAGCATCCCACAGTGAAAATAAACCACTTGATGAGTTTCTTATGCCAGCTGATAAATAGTAAATTGTTCCTGAGGCTATGAGGTTCTCTGAATCTCCCTTCAATTAATGTATACTATAGGCTTATGCCCAATTATATTAAACCTAATATAAATATTATGGTTGCAAATTTGAATATATTTGCATATTTATAATTCGGTATACAGACTCTACTTTTGCTTTTTTTACAAGAACATTTTTTTATTACAGAGTTTAAAAATAAAGGAAGAATAATTGATCAATTAATTTATATTCTTTTTGTATTAATAGTCACTATACAATTAAATAAATAATGTATAGATCATGCATAGATTACAATTTTATTATAGTATGTAAAGAAGATTTTGTGGGTCAATTTTAAAATTATCCATATTGGTATAAATATGATTTTCATTATGATTTCAACAATGATTTCCAAAAAATGTAAAAAATGATAGAAACAAAAGTACAATGATTAGGAATTAAACATTATTATATCTCCTTCATGTAGCTCTATGTTATATTTTTATTATATATGATAAATATATATATATATATTTTACGTGATATTTCAAAGTATAAAAAGGAGCATTCAGCAGATGAGAAGGTGGGATTGCTCCGAGACCAGTTCAGTATAGGGTAAGGGTCATCCCTGTTTGAAATGTCATGACCTTTGCTTTTTATTTTTTTTTAGTTGTTTGGCTTTTGTATTGTGTCTGTGAATAATCATGCAACGTTTAACATGACTTTAAATATCTCCTGATGACCCTTAAGAATCGAAAAACAATAGTTAGGGGTCACATGTTTACCCAGGAAGTCACATGACATCCAGAGTCACTTTATCTCTTTTTTATAATTGACCTTTAAACTTAACATGATGATTCTAAAAGGTCATATTCATGATTGGTATGAAAACCCAAAATATGGCTTTTTGAATGTAAAAAAGACCTTGGATTATTTGTTTGCTTTTCATTGTTAGAAGATACAAGAAAGTCAACTTTATTGTCAAAAAATAAATTCTGAGATATTTTTGTATATAACATAGAATCGTTTTAAATGTGATAAACTAACAAAATGTTGTTGCTACTGATGTTAGATGGAAAATCAACGCAAATACCATGACAACCATCACTTGGCTGAGCAAGCTACCTCTGTTCTGAGAACACAATTGGATGCCAGGTATAAAATTCCCTCCACCACAACTCTACTACAACTTTTTTTTACTTTATCAATTTACAGAAAGTTAATTTCTTGTTTTTTTTTTTCTAAAATAATATGAATGTTTTTAGAATCATTATTATAATAGTCATAATATAATAATTAATCTTGCATATTTTTTTGTAAATTGATATTTTTTTCACATGTTTTATGAACAAAAAATAAACCATGAACAAAACTAGAATAAAGCCATCTAAAGACTGCAATAAAATACTGACTATCAGGTTGTCACCATCTTTATGTTACGTTTACAGTACTTTAATATCTTTAGTAAAACATCATAACATTTATAATAATAGTACAATAAATGTAGTGTAATTATTTTGATTCAAATCTAGTTCTAGAAGAATCAGTAATAAAAATACCCGAAATATAACCTTGAAAAGATTGCCAAAAGGACACTAATTCTGTCATTCATCATTATTCATTTGTATTTCGTGCATTAACCAATTTAAAACATAATAACAACATTAGAAATAACAATATATGGCACACTTCAATTCAAATTTATTACTAGATACAAGTACAATGCAGCTTTCACAAACACTGCCAATATATACACCAGCTATCATCATCATTGCATTAACTAATCCACAACATAATTATCAATAATAATAATAATAATGGTATAATTCACTTTAAATGTATTATTAGAAACACAAGTAGTAAATATCCACAGCCTCCCAAAGGTTGCCAATGAATATAGTAACTACCAAGAATTCATCATCATTTTTGTTTTGCTAGAGGAGGTCTTGTCTCATAAATGTTATCATGGTCATACTGCACGTGGATGTTTGTTTATCCAGGTTTTGTTTAATGTTGATTTAGCCAGTTAGCAATATATTAGAAGATGTGTATTCTTCGAAGCAGATATATGGTTCTTTATTATGTTGGTAATAATTTGTGTAACATCCTTTAAACATATACTGTCTGTACTAACCAACGAAAGCAACAACACATGGATTACTTAAATTGTATGTTTAGGTAATTTATCAGCTGCCAAATGAAAATTTGAATGGTAAAACTATCTTCCCCTCCACTAACAACATTTTGTTAGTAAAAAGGCAAATTGTGTTGACTTAGTGTTTTGGAAGTTAATACTAAATTCTGTATAACTTTGCCCACACTATCAAATTTTCTTTGACAAAAAAAATCTATATATGGTCATCATGTGCCTATATATGGTCATGATGTGCCTATATATGGTCATGATGTGATGTCGTCATGACCATATTTAGGCATGTGACATGGATTTGTCAAATAAAATTTGATAGTCTTCAAGGGGCTTACATGAGGTTTTGAGAGTTGTTTTTGTTTAGGCTTACAGACAGTATATATTGTTTAAAAAATGTATTTTATGTGTGTTTTTTCTTAAATGTTAATTGTATTAAAATGTTGTGTATACTTTCAACATTAATAAATGCATTTATATATATATTTTTATAGTCATAGTCTACTAACTAACTCTACTGTATATGTCTCAGCTTAATCTCTAAGTGTTAGTATTTTGTTTTAACAACTGCTTACATTATTTTGATATAATGAGTGATGATAATGATGGAAAATGCCTAAATATGGTCATGATGACATCACATATCATGAATATTCATGTGAGCATACAACAGGGATTAAGTGTTTTTTTTTTTAGTGGATTACATGCATTTGATCTATAGAAAAGTGTATTGTAATTGAATGATTGTTTTTTTAAATTTTAATGAACCTATATACATTGGTGGCTAAGGCCCTGCCCAGATTATCAGATTTTATTTGACAAAAACATGTGGAATGATTGTCATGATGACATCACATCATGACCATATATAGGCATATCATGACTATATGAGCATAAAACAGTTTTTTGTCGAAGGAGCTTAATCTTCACCATGACACTTCGTATATAAAGCTGGTCGGGTTAATTTGGAAAATAGTACTTGCTAAACTGAACAGCTTCCACGCGATATGGTATAAGTAAAGTAAGAACAAAAATTATGTTTCTTGTGTTCATTTTTAAGATTGGGTGAAGTAAGGGATGTGTTAATGGATCTAAGAAACAGAGTAACGACAGAAGAAACGGAAAGACGACAACAAGAACAGCAAGTATTTTTAAAGTAAGTTATGCCCACACTTTGAACAATGTTCATTATTGCATACTAAATAAAATAATAGTAACATGTAGTTTAAAAATGTGGTGAAAATTCAGCAAGAATGGTGATGGCAGTTAATATAATTTAATAATGTAAGAATTTATACTGTACCTTTCTTGAAGGAGTAATAATAATAATGGTAGACTTACGGTAAACTTGTTAAGCCTGTGCGCTTCACATTGCCCGTTCATTGGATTAAATGCGTATGTGGGGGAGTACGCCATAACGTTGGCAGCAGCTTCATCATTTTGGCATTTAACCCTACCAGGTACCCACTTATACTCCTGGGTAGAGAGAAGCAATGCAGATTAAGAGCCTTGCCCAAGGAGTGAAATGTACAGCGAGGGATTGAAACCCCGACCTTGAGGTTGGGAAACCAAACCGTTGCTGCTGCACCAAACCACTTCAACATACAAGGCGCTGGTGGTTTTATGTACCTGGTCATTGGATCAATTAAATTGCAAAACCGGTTCAAAGTGTAACCTTCTTCACTTCCTGGGAATTATACCTGCTTAAAATACTTAATATTCAACACCAACAACATTCTACTTAGATACCCATTTATATTCTTTGGTGGAGACAAATTTATAGTGCTTGCCCTGGAACACAATATTCTAACCTCCAAAATTAATGCTTGGGGATGATACATTGATAGTTAATGTGAACATAATATAGTCAAAATATCAAGCATTATAATTCCAGACCTGAAAAAATAATTATTTTCTCAACCACTTTTTCTTTGTTTCATAGAGCAGCCTTTGGTAAACATTTGCTCTTCCATACATACAATGTACATTGTGTTTCTTGCGTAGTATAATAATAATCAGATTAATCAATTTTTCGCATTTCTTGTCACCGCTCTCATTTTAAGCTGATTTTTTTCTGATATGTCCTATAAAGAATGAATGATCTTCAGGCCCAAGTTCACGAACAGAATCGTAAACGTGAAGAAGCTATGCACGTTTTTGATGTTGTCCAGCGAGAACGAGATCATTCAGCGGATAACGAGCGATTAAAGTTGCAGAGTAAGATTGCGGAGATTGCAGAGGAGGTCAGCAAAAAGATCCTCGGCAAGGAGATCCGTCTGAGAGAGGAAGCGCAACAGAAATTTGGTAACATTGAAAAGGTACAGCGTCATTACTAGATATAGCAAGGCCGCGTAGCCAGGATTGTCATTGGTTGGTGGGTGTGTAGGCATGCAAAAATGGGCCATCTGGGATATGTTGGGTCGTCTACAACCGCAGTTAAGGTCAACCGCAGTTAAGGTCAAGGGAAAAAGCCTGTTGGATCGCATGTTTGGTATTGTAGGGCGCTGTAAGGGTTCAGATAGGTTACGCTGGTTAAAATAAAGAAGCTCTTTTAAGTTTTATTGCAAATTTTATATTTAGTATATGTTCAGTTGTCCAAAAAATGTGGACCTTTTTGAATTTCAAATTGGGGTGGGGGCGGGGTGTGTAACATACCCATCATCCCCCTCTAAATACAGACTGCCCCTATATGTTTATGTGGTAAATTCATGAAAATTGTAAAAGATAGACAAGCATTTTAAGCAATTTTTAATTGATTGTATTTTCTTTGTAATGTAGTATTTACATGAGGAACAATCTGCACGCATCGCTCACGAGCAGGCGATGCGAGAAGAAAACGAGAAGCGATGGACAGCCTTGCAAAAACTAACGGAGGAGGAAGTACTACACGTCCGTGAAAACCAAAAAGTAAATTATATATTTTTATTAATTTTTTCCATTTACAAAATTAATTAATATTTTTTAAAATTAATTTTTAACATTATATTGTAATATATTCTTATATATGTTATTTTTTGTTTTGATTTTGTTTTTAGCCAATTGACTTATACCAAATAAAGTATACTTATGTTAAAAAGTTTTATTTTTGTGAAACATTTAATGATTTGCAGGAGGTTGTTTTAATTCACTCTGCCCTTTATAAAGGTATAGAACAAGAGTACATACTACATATACAGTGTCTGTAAGCCCACCAAGTGAAGACCACTGCAATTAATAATACGTAAAATGTGTTATATTTAAACATAATCTGCAATTGCCTGACATCTCATCACATTTCATCATGTTTGCATTTGCTCTCTTGGGCAAACCACTGCCCATCCTGTTACAGTGGTTTGGTTGCAGGCTCCTCCTCATGTACCTGAACTGTGTGTCTACAGTTTATAAGGACTTGATTTAAAATTTGCTATTAAAAAAAAATACATTAATCAATAATATACAAAGATGATAAATAATTTTGGGAAAAATGTATAGTGACTCGTCCAGAATAAAACTCAAGATTCTTTGATTACCATTGGTTGCTCTATCAGTTGAGCGAATGTGAGCAGTTATGCTGGTATAATGTTCTATAATGTTGTATTAGTGTAGTATGAAATTTTCTGATGGATGGATCATGTAATATTTATTTCGGTATTAAGGAATACCTCCATAAGTGGTCTAGAGTATATTGACGATATTAAATTCTATGTTCTAATAAACTTGAAAATCTCTAATGAAATTATTCTAAAAATATTCTATTGAACCAAGAAATTTCCAAATATAATGGGAAGTGTAGAACAAATGGAGATGATGGACAAAATAGAAAAGATGGAAAAAACGTTGTTGAAGAGGCGCGAGTCCAGTGACGACTTGGCCGAATTCACAGAGGATCAGGCAAGATAACGTTCCTTAAGGCCAGGCCATCACTGCGCCCTACGATCGTACGACTGTCGTACGATGCAGTGAGTCCCCGGCTTAGCAAATGCTACTTGATGTTCTAAATGCATTAATTTGTGGCATTGTTGTTGTTTTTAAAGCATTTTGCTATCTAGCATCTGTGTATTAGCACTATTAATGATAGATCTGCGAACCTAGTACTATTGTATGGGTGACAAATATTATGAAATGATGACGTATGAAAATCCCAGAACTTTTAGGTTTCACAAATTTATTTATTTACCAAATTTTTATAGCGCCCTCTTTATGAGTACTAATGTTCAAAGGGGCTTTACATAAACAATGCATATAGAATTCAAATATATAATTTTAGAAGAATGTGACAATTATTATCGAACGTACAGATTAATTAAAAAAATAGGCAGTGAAATGCATTGAATTTAACATTTTGATAAGATGGACATGCTTACAGTATTTTCTAACCTAGCTGTAAAAGAATTTTGGAAAGCCCATGCACAAAAACCTCAATATAGACCGTGCATTGTGGGATAGCTTAAAAGATCCTCAATGAAGTGGATGTCGTAGTCAATTTTTTAAACTTTTATACATTTAGAGGGTGGGGTAGTCTTTGAATTGAATTCCTGTGTCTATATATATCCCGACCTCCCCTTTCTCAATCGGCCAATCTTCTCGCTCTCTTTTATATATTTTTCGTTTACTGCTTCGTAATTAAATATAGAAACAAATTAAAATTAGAACATTCAGCATTATTATTTTAAATAATTATTGCTTTACTATAGTTTGGTATGCAATTTTCCAGTGCTTTTGACTTTTTTGGTATTTATTTCTTGAACAACAGTCAAATACCTTTTGTGTAAACATTAGTACATTATTTTTGAGTACTAAGGAGATGCATTAATATCGGAAAAATATAGTAATATAGATAAAAAGTAGGAGCTTTTGCCGCTTATAAATTTATATTATATTAGTTTATAATTATGAATTATTTTGCATTAAAGACATTTTTAAAAGATCACATGAATGCTTTTTTGCATAATGTATGATCTGTACAATTTATCAAATTTTTTTTTACAATCATAGGGTTGTGATGTGATGTCATCATGACCATATTTAGGCGTGTCACATATTTTTGTCAAATAAAATTTGATAGTCTGGACAGTGCAGACTATCAGATTTTATTTGACAAAAACATGTGGCATGCCTAAATATGGTAATGATGACATCACATCACGACCATATATAGGCACGTCATGACTATATATGGGCATACAACAGTTTTTTGTCAAAGAAAATTTGATAGTCTGGTCAACATTCATTTATCATAGAGCTTTGACTTTTTATGATATTTCTAATGCTTTTTTTTTTTCATATAGATGTCTACTTATTACTTGCTTATTGTGTGACATAGTTTTATACAAAGTAAAGTCCTTGAAGCCATTTCATTGTATTTTCATATTAATTGCTTTTAAGTATAAAGATTTAGAGCTTTTAAATTGATTATTTTTACAAACATGATTAATGGCAGCTTTTGCTATTTGGGTTCATCCCCAATGGCGCTTGTTGAATTATGGCATAATGGTAATTTTTTTTTTTTTTTTTTAGCTTTTATTGTGTAGATTTGTTTGTATATTGTTATTCAATTATTCAGTAGATTAAATCATAACAGTAATTTCGATCATGTCATTAGGAAATGTTGTATGCATTTGTTAAGGCAAAATAATGTCTGTTGATCTTTTGAAATGATAACTGCCGTCGGTACTTATGTTGCCTAGCAACAAGATTCACAGATGACAAAATAATAACCTAAGATTATCATGCAACCATTCTGTTACTATGATCAGGTCTGACTTTTACCTTTGATTTTCTTGACAAAAAAAGAAACGTGTGACAAAACATCTGAAAACACAACTAAATGATATGTCGGACAAAATTGAGAATTTGGAAATTGCGATGAAGAAACGAGGAAAGACGGTTGATTCTGAAGACGAGGCAAGATATTTTACTTGTGCCAGTGATTGCTATTGTGTGCGGTCTGCGTGCATTTTCGGTGTATTTTATTATATGTTAATTTGCTTCCCAATAACGATCTTGCTCCTATACTACTGTTTATGTACGATTTTCAATCATGATATCTGCTTCTGTTTGTAGGGTGCTATATTTGTTGGGAATGGGAGGGATATAGCAACATTTGACAACAGTATTCTTACTATTCTCATTAAAACATTTTTTTTTTCCAGAACTATATATGTGGTGCAAGCATTTAGTATTTTATTACTTTGCCATGCAAACCTTCAAGTAATAACAATATTTTTCTAAAGGCCGGTCATACACTGCGTCTGCTAACGGTTGCCTAATGCAATGCGTTGCCTGATGATTGGCCAACATAATTAGATGGAGACTGTGACACACCAGGCATGATGCATCATTTTTAATGACACTTAGACGGCCGTTTACAATCAGCAGATTGTGTTACGTTGTGAAGCGATGATGGATTTGTTGGCCACAGCGCAGTGTGTGACCGGCTTTAGACAAATGCTATTGCTTCTTGCCATTTTTGTTATTATAGTATATGTGTCCGACCACAATACTGCCAAAATAAGGACCAGTGATAAATCTTCAAAGATATGCCTACTAAGGATGCCCCTATACTAAAGGGAATTTGGGTTTTGGGCGTGTAAATTTAATAATGTCCATACAGAGTTGCACCCTTAACATTTTAACTGGCAAAACATGGTGATTAAGGCTCAAAAAGTGTTTTGACCCCCGAAATGGTGTGATCCCTAAAAATGGGTAAGGTTCAAAGAAAGGGAGGATTAGATTGTCCTTTTTCCTTTTCTTTTTGAGTGCTCTGTCCCTTGATTCTTGTACTTGATGAAGTATTGCTTTATGTTTGTTACATGTACTGTAGATAAATAGAAGAATTGGTATTTTATATAAAACATTTGTTATAAAATTGCTTTGTTTAATATCAGTATTGCCAACAGTGTAGAAAGCCTATATCGAAGCATATACAGATAGTTATTGTGAAGCTTCTATATAGCTTTGTGGTTTAGATTCTTATCATCCAATTAGAAAGCCCTGGTCTCAAATCCTACAGATGACAGGTTTTTTTTTTGTTTTTTTTTGTTTTATGTTTTTATATCTCATACCTTCAGAAACACCTAGATTTTTCTTCAGTATGAAATACAATTATATTGGTTATTGTCTCCATTTACTGCCATTTGATTCTTTTTCTATCTGTCTATATCATAACCATTGTGATCACCTCATATTCACCCAACACACTATAAGAATACTAATTCTTTTTAAGTGTCATCTTATCAACCGGTTTCTGAGGGTTTGAGGCTTGTTGCTTATTTTACCTTTAGCATTTCAAGATTTCTCAAGAAGCTTAAAACCCATGTGCTTTTTTCTACAGGGAAATTAAATGTTGTTGCTTTTTTGTGTAAATTTTGCTTGAGTTATATTTTTGATGTATAATGGATATTTTTAATAAATGATTAATTTTTTGGGGGTTTTTTTTTGCCAAAAAACATAATACAATAATAGAGGTTTGCTTATGGTCCCCAGGAAGAATTTATATTTTTTTTCTCTTTCTGTTTTATAACTTTATTTCTTTGAAGAAGATGAAATGATGTAATTAAGCATCTATCCTAGCTTACTATACCAATGCTGTCCTGTTGAATGTGATTTTTAAATAATTAGCAGAAAATAGCTCATGTGCACTGTAAGGAACCTATTATTTGGAAGAGTAGGGGGTGACCCCCAATGCTATGGTTTATTTCAGCCCTTGTCATTGTAGAATGAGGTGACCAACATTTCATATAAGCTTCAAGGTATCGATTTTAATTGTCAACATATCTCAAGAGTAATTAACAGATCCTCTATTATAATAATAATAATAATATTATTATTATTATTATTATTATTATAAATAATACTAGTGCTCCTCAGGTCTGTGTATTTGTCCTTGTTCTGTCTGCATGTATACAAATACAGTAGCAATTGCTTTAATACCAAACAGACGAGAGCTATAGCTGGTACCTGTTTACCAGCCAGCTCAGACTACGAAGGGACCCTTTAAAGGGGATAAGAAGATAATGTATGAGCTACTGTAGTCCATACTTTGAGCACTCTGATCTTACGAAATAGCACTATAAATGATGTTATGTATGTATGTATGTATCCGTAAAGGAAAACAACCGTTGTAAAAAGGCTAATTTTCCAATGACACAATTCATTTCGCAGCTTAATAATTACAGCAGTGAAAAAAACTACCACACTGTAGACCAATGACTTTCTTACTAATAAGGTCAAAGAAATGCTTTTTGATAGAAAAGAGGAAAATTTTGGAACATATTGCATCAATTATAGTGATATGCTTGGTGTTTTTTATTGCCATTTACATTTGCAGCTAAAAGCTGAATTGGTGTATTCTTATTACAGTAAATAGAAAAAAACATCAAACATGGTATATTATTCAAATTACATATTAGAAACTTCAAAACTCTATTAAGGATATTGATATTGATAGATTTTGTTGAATAATTAAGTACCTACGATTGATTGATATCAAATAATAACTATTATTATTGAAATGAAAATTCATCATTTCCTCTAATATTTATTCAGAGTGTACTCACAATAGCGCTGTTTGGTATGAAGGCAACATTTCTCAATAAAAAAACATTTAGTAACATAATGAAGAGAATAAGGAAAACATTAAAGAGAAGTAGATGTTCTAGCCATGACTTTTTGAATTGGAGAAAATGAAAATGATAGTGAACATTCCTCGCATTTCTTCAAATACCTTTGAGATATAAAGCATAAAGAGATGTATATGATCCAATTTATGTAACAGTAATTCTGCAGTTGAACATTTGCCTATAATAGCAGCGTATGGGGTAATTATAGTTCTAATCTAAAATATCCCCTTCCTCACCACCAAAGCCTATACCTAGAAATACTAGCAAGGTGACTGGCATGACGCTAGGTCAGCGGCTCATTTTATTTATCAAATCAGAATTGTTTTTGTGTATGTTCACGATTTTGCTATAAGCAGCATATTGCCTAATTGTGATAATCTTTTTTTTAAACTTTTAAATGGAAACTTTTTACAAAGATAGTGAATTTCATTGCTTATAATTGCTGAGTTTTTGTGTTGTTGGCATGATGATAAAGAATCTATCGTACAACTTAACTCTTCCTTATACTATTTTCTTGAAACCAAAAGAAATATGCAACAAAAACGATGAAATCGCGACTAGGTGAAATTTCCGACAAAGTTGAACATTTGGAAAAAGTAACGAAGAAACTAGAAAGGACGGCAAGTTCCGATGATGAGGCAAGAAATTTTACTTGTGCCAGTGAATGCTATTCTGTGCAGTCTGCCAATTTTATAGCAATGCTTTTATCTTGGTCAGAGTTTTGCTTTTCATAAGGAGATTTTATTTTTTGAGATCAGTGTTTTCTTAAAAATGAATGCTTGTCAAACCCATGTTTTGCAGTATGTCTCACCAAGATTACTAAAATCTTAGGTTCCATGGGAAAATCTCCAAAGATATGTTTTCAAAAAATATATCTCCCGAGATTACAGTTTAAAGAAAAGAGAAGTTTGGCCTCGCACACACAAAAAGGTTGAGGCAAGAATAGGGGAGTAAGGTGCAAGCAGTGTGAAGTCCAAAAAGGGCTAGGGAGACACAGGCCCAAGTAAGTTTTTGTGCAAAAGGTTTGAGACAAAAAGGATGAGGCCAATGTGTCCCAATCAGGCCAATTGTAAATTTTTCCCTTATTTTCTCCTATTTCATTGTCAGCATTCTTTTTGAATATTTTTCATAGCTACTTGCTTAAAACTACGTTCACATCAAGCCTGGATTCCGGTCCGGAGAAAAATCATGAAAAATGGGTTCGGTGGTAAAGAATAGGACTGTTCACATCAAATTTGTACGATTTTTAATCCAGACTACAGATCCGGATCGATGGATCTGAGAGCCATTTGTATCCTGAAATTGTACGTTTTTTTTTCTTGGACCAATCAGCAACAAGCTTGGTTGGTTCGAACCAATCGAACGCATACGTATTAAACCGAATAAACGTGGTCCGTGCGTGATGTGAATGCAGCGTACAAAAAACGTAGCAATTCCCAATTTTTTGTCCGGGCTCCGGACCGGATCCTGACTTGATGTGAACGTAGCTTAAATTTGTAACAAGTTAAAATGATAATATTGGTTATATCCCTCATTTGGGATTATTGCTTACTTTATAATACGATTTTTTTTCAACATATGTATACAATATATTGTGGAATGCCAAATAGATATTACAAATATTATATTTTGCTTATCTTTGCAATTATTAAACTTATTAATTGTCATCTGTGATGGTATAGTATCGCTAAAAATATTTTGTATGCCATAACAGCAGTAATTGGAAAGCCTGAACTTTCTTCCAAGGCTCCCAAGTTGTGATTGAGATAGTCATTTCTGAGAGATCTGGTTTTATATGAGCTTTCTTTAACACAACTAATTTTTGACTTTGTTGCACATGTTGATTGACAAAACAAAAAAACATGAAAATACAGGTCTCCCTCCAATGAAAGACCCCTCCCATTAAGGACCACCTCCAAATAAAGACCACTATTCTAATTCTTTTATCTCAATTATTCTAATGAGAGACCAAAGCTGCTAAAGACCAGGGAAATCCTTGTCCCAATTGTGGTCTTTAATTGGAGGGAGACCTGTACCTCGAATTTGTGATTACTAGAGATTTTTGTTTTCTAGTTGGAGGCTGTCCTATTTTTTTAGGACGCATTTTCCTTCAACTCGTAGAAGACTTAAGGGGGGTGGGGCCAGCTGTTGTCAATAAAATCATCCTTTTAAATTCATTTTTAACAGATGGAATTTAGGAGCTCTAAAATTTATGCTTTTCACATACATATTTATATATAATATTTATTTATTTATATATATATATATATATAT
>NW_022716874.1:78263-133043 GCF_011630105.1 Anneissia japonica
ATATATATATATATTATATATATCATATATATACATATATATCTGTCTCTTATACACATGGTGAGAAATATGATATATATAATATATATATATATATATATATCATATTTATGCTTTTAAGCTTATGCTGTTAAGTATCTTTCAGTATTCCATGTAAAAATATATGTTCTACTGTATGTTTAATGATACATTATTTTTCATTGAAGCTTATGCTCTTTGCATTTTCATTTTTCATTCTCACAAATCTTTTATAATTTATATAACATTTCTTTTTATATTCTTTTTATTTTGTCATTTTTAAAGTATAATTGATCTAGTACTTACTACATTATGTTAGTAGAGAAATGGTTTGTTTTGAAAGGAACAAAAAAGCTGAATTGATTTATATTGCCTAGCAAAAAAATATGGAGTCATAATATTACATTTGAAGCAACCAGTACAGTAGAATTTAGTTTTACTTTTAACTTTGATTTTCTTGAAACTAAAAGACACATTCAACAAAAATGCTGAAAACACGACTAAGGGAAATGTCGGACAAGGTTGAAAATTTGGAAATGTCCGTGAAGAGACAAAGAATGTTTTCTGATTCTGAAGATGAGGCAAGATATTTTACTTGTGCCAGTTGGCGCTATTCTGTGCAGTCTGCAATTTACGATGCTTTTTTTTCTTGGTTAAATATTGCTTTCTGAAGGAGAGTATATATTTTGAGCACTGCATTTCTATAATTATTGATTGTATCGTTGCCATTCATGTTATTACAGTATGCGTCATCATTAAGCCTGCTGAGAGAACTCTTAGGTACAATAGGAAATCTCCAAATATATGTCTCATAAAAATGTATCTATAAATTAATATTAGAAATTAAAATTTAAAGAAAATAAAATTTGGATGTTCCCACCAAAACCCAATAATGCCAAAATGGAATGATGCACAATATAGGGTAAAATTCAAGATGGGTGAAACAACATTCACCAAAAATGCTGAAATATGAATAAGGGAAATGTCAGACAAGGTTGGAAATAATGTTAATAAAATGAAGAAGGTCATCTGATTCTGATATTTTAAACTTTTGCTGATGAATGTTATTTTTCTGTGTCGTTTACCAAATTTCAGTGCTTTAAAATAGTGAAATTTATTTTCCGAAAGATTTCTTTTTAGGTATTTTCTTGAATTTATTTTAATATGTTTGTAGGGATTTCATTCCATTTATCACATGCTTTAGTTTGTAAACTAGATTTGAGAAGAATGTCAGAATAATCAGGAAGAGATTAAGTATCACTTATCACAAGGCATCACTACAACTATTTTGTATGTAATGTACAGCAATAATTTGATAAACATGAACCTTATTCCAAGGTTCCCAGGTTAGGATTAGGGAAGCCTCTTCTGAGAAATCTGGCTAAATGAGTGTTCTTTCTTAACACATATAATTTTTACTTTGTTGCACGTCGTAACAATTCATAGGCCTATAATATCTTGCATTTCTGAGAGTGGCTTTAGTTTCCAGGAGATTTTTGCTCGCTTGTTGGAGTGAGGGAGACCGTCCCATTTTGCGGGAACTTCCTGTGACTTGTAGGAAACTAGGAAGGCAGGCCCCTGTTTTTTAATAAAATCGTTCTATTAATTTCTTTTTTAGCTGGGATTTAGGAGCTTTAAGATTTATGCTTTACACGTAAATTATTAATTGAAGCTTATGCTGTGAAGAAATTTTTCAGTATTCCATGTAAAAATACATGTTCTGTATTTAATGATGCATTATCTTGCATTGAAGTTTATGCTCTTTGTGTTTTCTTTTTTAATGGAATAATAGACATTTATTATAATATATGACATTATTTCTTTTTACTTCATCAATTGAAACAAAAACAAAAACAACAAAACATGGAGTCATATACTATTAACAAACATTAGCAGCAACCAGTACAACGCAATTAAATTTGAATTAACTTTGATTTTCTTGAAACTAAAAGAAAGTATCAACAAAAATGCTGAAAACACAACTAAGTGAAATGTCGAACAAGGTTGAAAATTTGGAAAGGTCTGTGAAGAGACAACGAATGTTATCTGATTCTGAAGATGAGGCAAGATATTTTACTTGTGCCAGTTGGCGCTATTCTGTGCAGTCTGCAATTTACGATGCTTTTTTTTTCTTGGTTAAATTTTGCTTATCTAAAGGAGAGTTTATTTTTTGAGCACTGCATTTCTATAATGTATTGCTTGTATCGTTGCCATTCATGTTACTTGTGCCACCAAGGCTGGTGAGAGATCTATCTGTACCAAAGGAAATCTCTAAAAGTATGTCTCATAAAAGTGTTTCTATAAATTAGTAATACTAGAATTAATATCAGAAAAGGAAATTTGGATGGTACACACAACAGAGTAATGCCCAAATGGATTTCATTTCGTTATCAAGTGTATGCTTTAATTTGTAAAGTAAAGATTTGAGAACAATAAACAAGGGAAATAGCACTATAACAGCAGTGTTATAAGACAAATGCTTATTGCTATATGCTATTGCAGTATGTCTATATTCCTGCCAAGAGAAGTCTAGGTGTGAGAAGTCCAGATAATGGTTAAGGGTAAACAGGGTGTAAATGTGAAAACAGGGTAGGGTGCTCAAACAGGGAATTTGTTGATAATATTATGATACATTGTTTTCCATTTAGACAAGATGATGTGGTATGTACTGGGATGCTAGCTTTTTTTGGGGGAGGGTTCCCTTCCCCTAAATATATCACTGGGTATGCATACAGTAGCTTCATTTTGCTTTAAGCGGCTTATACGGGTCAACTGTCATCTCCAAATATACCTGTGTTTTCAGGGTTTAACTGACGTGTTTCATTCAGGTATTAAACAATGTAAGCGTTTTGTATTGTAATATAGTTAACTGAATCTGATACAACCTAGCTCTCAGCTGACAGTGTGTGGAATATCTTTTAAAGATTTCTTTCAATAATTCATTCTTTCTCAAAATGTTTTATGACATACAGTAAATATTACCTGCATTGAATGTGAAAATGAAATGCTGTACAACTTTCTCCATGGCAATCATTTTTTATTATAGCTTATTTTTTTGTATTTTTGGTCATGTGATGCTTGATTTTAATAATTTTTAGCTAAAAAATATTGTTTTTATCATTTGTATAATTATTATGATTTCATCTTTGAAATTGAAAATTTCACTATATTTTTTCTCCTTGAACTAAAATTAACAGAGAACACAGCGGGCAATGCAACGAAAGCAGTCAATTAGCAGGAGAACATCCGAGGCAAGCAAATGGGGGATGCGTGACCCCCCAGCTTCCTGTTATATTGCATACTTTTGCTTTCAATGTGCAATTTGCGTTTCAAATTTTGTGAAATGTACATTTACACATAAAAATCTTGAAAGCCATTTCTGTGTTTCTGAGCATGTCTACATACATACTGCCTAATAGATTAAATTTGAAGTAATGTATTTTTGAATAGCTTGGTGGTTAAGGTGCTTGCCTTCTAAAACCAGAGGTCCTGGGATCAATTCCTGTCATTTTACCAGAATTGTTTCTCACTACCAAAACAACCCCACTCTTTAAGCCTCATGATAAGACAGTGTATGTAAAGCATCTTGTATGTTCGTCTTGTGAAGGGATTGCCACTTTGAAGTGGGATAAAGTTCACTATTTGACACATCCTTGGTCCTTGAACCTAAAGCTAAAGAAAGATACTGATAAATAAATGAATTTAACAATGAAAAATATCAAATTTTAATGTTTTTAACAAGCTCCATTCCTTAATGTATGAAGCATCCATGATAGACCATACCACAGGAATTTCGACTGTAGGGTCTCTCTCTTTCTATATGCAGCTTCAATTTGAACCCCCTTTGTGAATTTCACAGCATTTACCAAATTTCAAACATAGTTAACCTACAACAGATATGAAAAAACAGAAGGGTGATCATAGTTTTTAATGTGCATTTTTTCGAAATCATTGTCAAAATGTTGCTATTATTATGATGTATGTGAGTAAGAAGTTTCTATACTATAACTTCTTGATGCGAGGTTATTGAATATTTAAACTATTGCTTCTCTCATGCTTTCATTTAATTTTGTATTTGTAATTTAAGTGTTTGTTATCTGGATCCCAAAGAATAACAATGTCCCCACATTGACTGGGAATCCAGAATCCAGAAAAAAATATTCTAACTATATACCTGTAAGAGCATTAGTGTAATAAATGTTTATATCTTACGTTTTCAAAATGTTTATGGTGTATGTAAATAGAATGCTTTTAATCAACATCTTGGAACATTTTTCATGACAGTCATTGTAATCTCATCTTTTTGCCATACATGCTTATACCTTTAGCTCACCATCATATCGCATCTGCGCCTCTTTTTTTCTCCAAGACAACTGATGATGCAGATTGGTTTACGTAGCTCTACTATTCTTGGAACATCCAACTTAAATATTCCTTTTAAAAGATTTTGACAAATATCATTGTGTTATATTTTCCCTTTAATAATTTTAAGAAAATATAAAAAAGAGATAAAGCACTGTTAATTTGATTGGATTCAGCTTACTTCAGATTCATAGCTTGCTGTTGCCAAAGGCTTTCACAGTATTACACAAGGCCAAGTGATGCTAATGCCTCAGTGGTGGCGCCATAGGGGGCTGGGGACTATACCCCCTCCAAAATGTAGAATTTCACTTTCAAGAATGAGGATTTGAAAGTAAATTAGATGGTTACATTGCATACGCTTTGTTTCTTGTTTTATTCAAAATGTTTTGGTTTTGGAAGCTGATTTGGACATTAGAAAACATAGCCTATGAAGTCATATTATAGTAACTCGATGCCTATCAAAATAATAAAAATTCTCCATAATTTGTTAAATATCTGTGGCTTCCAGGGGGCTTCGCCTCCTTGACCCCCACCGGGGGCCCTAGGCGGCCCCCTGGCCCTAGCCAAGTAAGACTCGATTCGCTCCACTAGCACCCCCCCCCCCCCCGCCACTCCGTCAGGCAGGTCCTGGCACCATCACTGTAATGCCTGCTTCAGTTTCGGTATATTTCTCTATGGCTGCAATATAAATCAAAGGTGTTGACAAATGTCTATGTGCTTATTTGTTCATTCATTGTTTCTCCACAGCTTGATCGCCATAAGAATGCTGGGGGACTGACAAAAGTGGGCGACACAATGGAAAGATTGGAAAAGATGCAGGCGGAAACAAAGAAACAACTGGAACAGGTTATGAAAGCTGAAATCAAGTCAAGGTAGGAAGTGATAACAACTTTTTTGTGTACCTAATGTCTACGGTAATTAATCTTTGTATAAAGTAAAACATTCATCAGTGACAAAGATAAAAAAGTATATTTTTATTTTTTTTATTCTTCATTTATTTATTAAAAAAATTTTCTACAATAACTGCTTGGTTGCATTACTAACTGTGCTATGAGGTAGATTAAATCTATACAGTATTACTTTAATGGTATTTTCCCATTATTAGGTATATATTATTATATTATAAGGTATTTCATAATCAGTAAGATTAATTTTGGTATGGAGAACACCTCTGATGTTGTATAAAGATCAACTACATATTAACAACATTTTAAAGTTATGTGAAGTTGTCAGATTTGAAAGGAAAATTTTTTTTTGAAAATAATCCATTTTCAATTGTTGTCGAGCTTGCCACGCACACCATTAATTTAACAGAGCTTGATAAAGCAGCGACATACTCCCAGCTAGTCAGATAGAAATTATTATGTAAGAACGATGTTTAGGTAAATTAGAAAGGGAAGTTTGATGTATGTTAAATGGGAAAGCTATGTGCCTGCAATTTTTTTTTTGTTGGAAATATTACATTTTTATGCACGAGATTTTTGCAAGAGCTTGAGAGAGGCTTCAAAATTGTGATTCTCATGCACGGTATGTGAGACTTGGTAGGCCTGGATATTTGCCATTGCTTTAATAAAGCAATGGCCGTATTTATTTATTGTTGCATTATTTATTTATGATTCCAAACTGTGCCACTGCTTCTTTTGATTTGTTTACTTGTTCTGTGCTTGGGTTAGGCAATGATCACTGCTGCTTGTGGGTTGTGAGGTGCCTAAATATGTGGGGTGCAGCGTTTCATATCTGCAAAGAAAGGCGCTTCACAAATGTTCCGATCGGATTGGATTGGATTCGACTGGTCGTCCTTCGTTAAACCACACCTACCTGCGCAATGGTAAAATCCTACGTAACGAAGACGACCAGACGAATGGAAAACTGGTATATACAAAAGTGGTATACTTCACAAAACAAAATGGCTGCGCAGTTACCGTGATACATGCTTGCGTAATCAAGGTCGCTTTGACTTGTGGTAGTTGGGTTTTATCGTTTATACAAATATTTTTTTTCTTCTGTTAGCCTACAATAATTTTTTTTTTGATGTGTGTAAATATTATAATTATTATTTTCTGAAATTTAATCTAAATTATATTAACGCAGATGTTGTTGCTAAACTGTCCAATCAGCCATGTTTGTTTTGGAAACATGAACAAATGAATGCACTCTGGTTTATGTTTTTCTGTTGTCAACAAAGTCTATCTTACGAATGAATAGGCCTATAATACGCAACAAAAAATCGTTTTCAACAAAATGAACCAGTCGAATAAGCCCATTGTTACATTTCATGTATTTTTCCAGACAAAACCAGGATAAACAGATTGAGACCAAGATTGAGGACGTACAGGAAAAACTGGGCGTCGCTATATCAACATTGCAGCAGGCTATTGGAGGAATCAATGAACAGGTCATGACAGCAACTAATGATGTGAGTATTGCTTTATGATTGACATAGAATTCTCTGCTGTGATTGGTCTGAATATATATAGCTTCTAATCACACCTTTGGTCAGATTGCATCTACTGATATTTGTATTCTTAGGCAGTGTTTTCCATAGTACCCGAGTCGATTTTATGACTACCATCATTACTTTTGTGAAATTAATCATTAAACAACAGATCCAATATATTAGAATCTTGTGTGATGATACTGAAATTATTTGTTAATTATCTTTAGCCGAGCATGGATAATGGTTTTTTTTTATCAGAACTAAACATGTGTCCTTGTACATGCGTTTAGCTATTTACACGTGTCGCAAACCTCTGCCTGTCCCGCACAACAAATTCTCCCGGAATTCGACTTTCACAACTTGGGACCCCTGCTCTACAGATGATCACAAATTGAATACACTCAAATCTTCCATCCACGCAGTGGACTAATTCCTATTTGGTCTCCTGAAGAAGACTGTACATGCTAGGAAGCTCAATGTGCGATATGAGTGCCATACCCCTAAACAGCATTTACACAGGAAAAAGAGATGGGCACCTATGAAGCTGTGTCTATACACTATCAAATTTTATGTGACAAAAAAATGTGATGTTACCATATATGGGTACCATGTGCCCATATATGGATACCATGTGCCCATATATGGGTACCATGTGCCCATATATGGATACCATGTGCCCATATATGGGTACCATGTGCCCATATATGGGTACGATGATGTCATATCACATATCATCAAATTGTATCAAAAAAAGTTGACCGCGATCATTTTTTTATACCTTGTTTAGCGAAATCACTGCCCGCCAATTATGATGTTTTTTAATAACAAAAAAATTTTATTTTTGGACAATTAGCATAACCGTCGCCACGAAAAAATGGAAATTTCAGAATGCCTTGAAACCTCAAAAATAAAATATGTATATTTCTTCCCAATTAATAAAATTTAAAGCATATACCATTCTTTACTACACTGTTTTATGAATAAAATTTTATTTTTATTTACTCCTTCGTCTGGATGTTTTTGGCAAATCTATTTGCTAAATAAAAAAACAATTAAAAAAGAATGTCTTTGCCCTCCTCTGACGATTTAAAAAAAAATAAGTTTGTGAAACAAGGTGTAAACAATGTCTCGCTTTTAAGCTAGGGGCTCTAGTTTTGATCTCTCCTCCACCTGTAAAAGTTTGGATAAAAGAGTTTATTAAATGTTTGTTACTTGTGTTTTAAGTGCTGTCCTTATCATCATTTATTTTTCAAACAGGTAAATGCTTCTTAATTGAAATCATACTCTCTGATTGGCTGTCTTTGTAACATTGATTCGTGCCATTGGTCAATCACTTTCTTGTTTTCTATGACAGTATCAAGACAAACTTAAGATGATGCTTGAGGAATATAAGGGAGCTGATACAAGGGGCGTGGCTGACCTGGATGCAAAGGTTAATGCTCTACAAAGTAAAATAAATTTACAAGATGAACATTCTGAAGCCCAAATTGCCAAGGTGAGTTACATGCCTTTCCAGGTTAAAGACAGTAAAGGCTGCAAAAGAAGTATATTTTGGACATGTACATTGGATAATCACAAAGTTTTGTATATGCTATCAAATTTTATTTGAAAAAATTGATAGTTGTATGCTTATATAAGACGGCCATCTAAAAACCAGCATCATACACTGACAAAAACAATGAAAATTTACTTTTTAGTATATTCTTATTCTCCACATCATGGGTGTATGTAAGTGGGGGTCGGGAAAGTTGTACGACCAAAAATTGTCAAAGGTCCACACTTGTTTCCAAAAGACATTTTTTTTCTGGGTTTTCACAATGACATAAATGAAAAAGCATTGATGAGGTACCAGCAATGAGACCTTGTCAATTGCATGACGTAATATATCTCAATTCCAGTAATTTATAAAAAAAACATAAATTGTATTGAAATTTTAATCACATCATGCTGTGTTATTTCATTGTGAAAAGGTGCAAAAAATTATGATCACGACCCACCCAAAAAAAAATCCTGGATGCAATCCTGCACATTTTTAGCTTTAAATTGATTGGTCATTGACTGGAATTGACTTACTTTTGCCAAAGTTATGAGTAAAAGTATTACAGCTTCTCTGTACTAAAGCATACAATACTGCCAGATTCTTATGATAATTACTAATAGTTCTAACATAACAAAAATCTAAAATCAGCACCATTTATTTTAATTAGTTATTTATTTGACTTACTCATTACAAGCCCTATATATGGTCATGTCACTTATTTTTTTTAAATAAAATTTGTCTAGATAGGGCTTTAAATCCATTGACAAATAGTAATTTTACTTCAGTGTTGAGTCACTTTCATAAACATAATAAAAATCTTAGAATCAGTACCATTCTTTAAACTAGTTATTTATTTGACTTTTTTCACTCTTTAAAATGTTTATTACTTAATGACTGCTACTAAACTATGTTAATGTATACTCTTTGTTCAAACCTTTGTTCATACTTTTTGTATGAAGGTTCCACAATTATTTATCGTCATTTGTGCCTGAAATATTTATATATTTACAAGCTGAATAATATGATCGTTGATTCATATATGCTAATGTAGGAGATGGATTTACTAAAAAAAATTTGATGACTTAACTATATTCGTTATCGTTTTCGTAAGCTTGCAAAATCTTCCTGATTTAAAATTTAAGTGTTGTAAGTTAAATACATAAACAAATTTTATTGATCGGTTTAATGATTTTATTGTTGGTTGACCTTTAAATTTTCCAGGTTCTGGCCAAGGTCATGGATGATGATTCTAAAGAGGTAAGCTACTATACTTTTAAATATATCCAACTTTTTGTACCTCAGATATAGGCTGACTCAATTATTACTTGCCTTTCAGTAATTAAGCAACATGATTTTAACATTTGTTAAAAAATTAGTTACATCATCAGAGACGTTTTTAAGCTGTTGGTCCTGTGTGCATTATGTCCTGTGTGCATATTGAAGAACGCAGTACACTATTCGGAAAAGAGTAGTGGATTGTCTCCCGGGGTACTTGCCAATCACCACCAGAAGGACCCCATAAGGACCCCATTGGAAATAAGTATTCTTTAGACTTTCATGGGTTATCCTTACCACTGAATAAATCCATCCATCAAATTTATTTTAAGTTCATTTAGAACGACAGACTCTGTTTTCGATATTGAAATTTCATCGTAGTAGTTTCATTGTCGTTGTCATCATTCATATAAAATAATATGTGACCGATCACGACCTTCTAAGGGGGTGGGGATGGGTGTAATACGCCTTATTTTAAAGATGAATATTGCAGAGTACCGATACTGGCAGCTTAATTCATATTGTGTTTCTCTATATACAAGTTTAGTATAATAAACAGTAATAATAAGAATAATAATCAAATACTAATTTAGCCTAGTTCCGACTAAGGTGGATAAACCTGGCTAAACTCATCAGTTTATGCACCCTCCAGTTTGAACTAGGTGGCTTATCTGAAGCCGGGTATTAGTTGTTCCTATAGTAACTAGGCTTTTCTGTGCCAGGCTTTAATCGTTGTGTGGGGGGTCACGCTTTGACCTTGGATAAAAAATTAACCAATCAGCATTCAATTACGTCTGCTGTGACTGAACGTACGACTGGCGCGCGATGTTTTGAAAATAACTTCCTTGTTCTGGTTCCTGAATATGCAAATCTAACTTCAGGCTAATCCAGTTAGTCCGAACAGCCGGCAGAGTTAAGCCAGGCTTAACCTTGAGCCGCGCTTATCTCCGAGTCTGAACGTAGTCATATGTACCAATTCCAAAAAAATGATCAATGGCGCAGTTACTCCACAAAGGTCCATTTGTTAGCCTGTGATTTTCTTTATATTTACAGGAAGCTAAGAAGTCTCTGAGAAAACATCAGACAATGATTGAAGAGATTGAAGACTGGAAGGCTGGAGCTGACCGTAAACTTAAACAAATCAAAGAAAAAATGGATGACCTCGAACCAGAGGTGAGCCGCTCCAACCTCCTATATTGTGTGGGGGATTTAGACATGAAAAGGCTAAAAAAAAAATGCTCAAAATTAGAAAAATTAATAATTATTTGTTTATGGAGTTAATACTGTTGTCCTTGTTATTTTAGTGATGTTATTTATTAATAATTATTAATATTAAATTATACTTTTATGTACTATACACAGAATTACTATCCAAGGTGTCTTCACAAAAGTGAATAATTTACAATTAAACATTTTCCAATGTTATTTCATTTATGATAGTACAATTTATCCATTTCCAAATCTACAATTGTGGCAAACACAAGCCAAACAGAGATAATGACCAAAACATGCTGGGGTGTCAAAATTTTTAAAATCTATTTTATTTCACTAAACTAACGTTTATATATCAATATACATCATGCTATGCTTTTATTTTCCCCAGTTTTAATGTTAAAACAACAATTTTTAACAATTTGGTGATGGTTTCTGCCTGGGAAATGCCTGAAACAGGCTGATTTCTCAAATATTGTTCTTTAAACAGCTGTATGTTTAAATTCCTGTAACTTCATAACAAAATGTCGGATTTTAATGATTCTTCTACCATTTTATAGCTCTTATTTTACTGTTTAATCCTGTATTAATAATTAAAAATCCATTTTTGTGACGAGTGACTGGTTTGGCTTGTCTTTGCCACAATTAGTATATGAATATTCATGTCTTTCACATCTTATTTTTGTCAAAAGATTGAAAGGATGAATAAAGCAAATGAATCAATGCAAGAAGACATGAATCGATTGGTGGAGAATGAACAGAAAGAAAGGTAAAAAGACAATAAAATGCAAAATTTTCCCTCAGGGTATAGTATACCAATTATTAAAGTATAGATTTTAGAATGATTGAAAACACTGATTTTTAGCTCCGATGAGGAGCTCTAGAAACCCGACTGATTGATAAATCTGATTGAAGTCTAGAAACACCTGGCTGATTGATTAATAAATCTTTTCTGTATGAGCGGCCGTTAGAGCCAATATATATACTCTACTGCTTCTATTTTACCGCCCTCAAATCCTTAGGCCGGAGCCCACGTACCCCATACTATGCATCACAAAATTGTTCATATGGAGTGGTGGTAAATAGCTTGGTGAAACAACAATTTTTAATGATTTTGTGATGGTTTCTGCCTGGGAAATTTTCAAAGTCATAAACTTTGAAGATTGATTTCTCAAATATTGTTCTTTAAACAGCTGTATATTTAAACTCTGTAACTTCATAATCAAATGTCAGATTTAAATGATTTACTCATTCCGGCAAAAAAAAAAAAAATTACAAATACAAAAAAAATTAGACAAACATATAGAATATAGATAAGCTAGGGAGCAGCAAAAGCGAAACCACTGTCGTCTTAGAGATGTGCTTCTCCCAAATATATTAAGTAGTAAGTATTGAAAATTTTAAAATGGAGTAAAATAAATAATTAAATAATAAAAAGTTTAACGGGAAACTATTCATCATCGTTGCAGGATACGTGACGTTCAAATGGTGCGGGCTGACCTGGATGCCAAGTACAAGCAGATACAGACAGACATGACTGCGGCCAAGGCAGCCGTAATGAGTGCTGGAGGGGCAACGACACCAATGCCGGCTATTCCAATCTCTCAGAAGGAAAAGATGGCTGCCGGGAAAGGTGGAGGCAAAGTAGACCAAGGAACCTTGGATAAGATGTCCTACCTTGAGACGGAGGTTAACAAAGTGAGTTTATCGTCCTTTTTTTGTTGATAGTTTCAAAGAGAATTTAGACAACTTGCTTAAAATTACATGTTAATCACTTAGAAATGTGCTCATCACCCTACATATGACAGAATTTAATTGGCTCACTCATTTATAACAGAGAAACACTCTCACAAGGAGAGGTTTGACCCTTACAAAACTTATAAACCCTTTTCAGACCAGCAAATTTTATTTGACAAAATACTGTTGTATGCCCATATATAGTAATGATGTGCCTATATATGGTCATGATGTGATGTCATCTTGACCATATTTAGGCATGTCCCATGTTTTTGTCACATACAATTTTATTGTCAAGACAGATTATTAGACAAACACTGATACATATTAACTATGCTTACTCTCATGATTTGAAATTATTCTCTACTTGGCATTTTTTTAATTTAATTTGTTTTTATTCTAGAGGAATTGTGACAAATTGTATTTTTAATATTTAATATTTTATTTTACACATGAGCCAAGAATTGCCAATCAGCAATTTTAGATACTTTTTAAAGAGATGCAAATCCCTGCATACCGGGTGCTTTATGTAGCAATATGATGTTAGGGATTGAAGCTGTTTTGGTTGTGAGAAAATATCTCTATTAATTCTGGTATAAGTAGGTGACAACTCCATTTAAAGTGCCTTATAGCTTTACATTCCATAAATTCTGGGTTTAATTCGTAATGCAATTTACAACAAAATGAAATTGTAGCAAAGACAAGCCAAACCATTCATTCGTCGCAAAAATCAATTATACTGGGTTAAAGAATAACATAAGAGCTATACAGTGGTAAAAAATCATTCAAATCCGACATTTCCTTATGAAGTTGCAAGTGTTTAAACTTACAGCTGTTTAAAGAACAATATATGAGGGATCAGCCTTCAAAGTTTATGATTTTGGGCATTTCTCGTGCAAATACTATCATCAAATCCTAAAAAAAATTTTTGTTTTAACTTTGAAAATGGGGAAAATAACAGCAGCATGATGTACAGATATATAAAGCTTGTTTATTGCAATAAAATTTATTTTTAAACATGTTTTGGCCATTTTGTCTGAAACACGATTTTGCGACGAGTGACTGGTTTGGCTTGTCTTTTCCACAATTTCTCATAATAATGAAATATTATATATGGATTTATCTTTATGGGATTTTTTTATGACAATAATTTCGAGATTTCTTATAATTTCTTTTTTTCCTCCTCCACTTGCATAATCAGTATCGTGGAAAGTTTATGGAGGTTTGTAGCACATTATATTATTGAGTGTATTTAAAAGTCTTTTATTTTTCAAAAAATATATTCAATGTCAACATTATATATACAAAAGTTATACTTTTATTTCATACTAACCTAAAAGTTCATAAATTACAAGTAGTAGCTAATGATAAAATAGGTAAATATTTGTACAAGTCGAGTTTCCAAGCAATAAGGCAGGAGTGCCGCTAACTATAGCCTTAACATCGGTGCAGGTTCAAGCCTGGCCTCATCCAAGAATTTGATTGGTAGAACCAAGTCTTCTTGGATAAGGACTTTCAAATGTGATGCATTTGGCTACACTGGGCTGCTATAGTACCGTACAACTGTTTTTCTTTGTTGACCTTAATAAACATAAAACAAAGATTTAATGTTGTAGTTCATTGGGTATTAAAGCTCACCCCTACACAAAGACCAATTAAATGTACCAGTATTTTTCTGGGCCAAAAAGTCGTGGTATCACATTTAATATGAATTACAATTCAAGTTGTTGGCAGTAGCAGTTAAAACTCAGATAGAGAATCTTTAACCGCTGTCCACACTCTTAAAGAATTTATGTGACATAACTTTGATTTGTGTATTTATGGACATAATAATGTTATGTCACATCTATATTGGCAAACTGTATGTACTTAATAATGTGAATAGGTGTTTTTATGTAGTTTTTAACCTTAGTTTTTGCATGATGTTTGTATTTTTTTTCTGTGGTGTAGACGTGTCGGAATAAAATCTTTGCATGTAATGTATGTATATGTTTAAAAAGGCAGAAATATCATCTTTCTAGCGTACTTTGTCTCAGACTATCATCTTGACTTCCATCCAACTTCTCCATCCCAGCACTTCTCTCTCCTTCTCTATGGTTCGTCTCCTTGTCGTCTTGGGGGGCGTCCTACTCTTCTTTTTCCTTTGAGCCCACGTCATGTAGTGGCTATTATAAGTAATCCTTAAAGCATGTCCAATCCATTTGTATCTACTTCCTGTACTACCACACTGATTCGTTTTAATTCGCTTCCGGTGAGAATGTCATCGTTGGATACAATATATGGCCATCCGATTTTCATAATCCTTCTAAAGGCACTTGAACTAGAATGTGTCCAATCTGTTTCTTTCTAATTCTAATTTTGGTTCAGAAAGAGTATTTAGATGAACTCCTACACACCTGTCTTAACTTCATAAAAGATATTCTTACTTTGTTGATTCTGTGATTTGTACTGCCTAAAAATGAATAAAAATAACATTTTGAATAATTTGTATGAATATTTTAATAATACAATATTGTTATTTCAGATGAAAGAAGAGATATCGAAAGTAGACGGTACTGTTAACACTGTAAAACTTCATCTATCACGCAAGATAGAGAAAGAGGAGAAACAGGTATAGTTGAAATTACAATTTTATTCCCATATATAGTCATGGTGTGCCTATATATGGTCATGATATGACATCATCATGACTATATTTAGGCATATCACATGTTTTTGTCAAACAATATTTGATAATGTGTGCATCGCTTTGGATTTTCCCACTCATTGCCTTCATTTATCCAAGATACTTAACACTCTGCCCGCCAAATACGGAGATCTCCATGTTTGGTGATGCAACGCTTGACCACCAAACACGGAGTAGATCTCCATGTTTCAGGATTTTGTACGGAATCCGATAGATGGGGTAATAACTGACATGTACTAACAATTTGAACACTATATTCAGTCTGGACCGTATGTATTTCGCTATTTGTTTGTTTACATTAGCGTTGTGTGGTATTGATTTACTTTCACGAAATCGCGATTATCTCAGCTTCGTTGTGCAAAATTGCGTAAACCACCAAAAGTGAGTCATTTTCATTTTACTGTTACGGGTCACAGATTGTAATTAGAATAAAATATTTGGTACCATTGTAAAGCTAACATGTTTGTAGATCTTGTAGTGTTCACTACATGCCAATCTGATCACATACACACTCTCAACGAGCTTCGGAAAAGTGTTAAAATTTGCTAAAAAGTCTGGTGGTGGCTGATACTATGTTTTTTCAAACCCCTGGCGGTCAGAGTGTTAGTTAATGAGAAACAGTACGTATTAATTTTAATTGAATTTGGTTGATTGCAGATCCACAATTTGCTATAAATCAGTTGATAAAATACTTAAAATTCATTATACATTTGCTTTTTTAAAGAAATGAAATTGTAAATATTAATGCTTTTTTTTTGTTAAATGTCCCAGCTTTATAGTGCGGTTGATGTTGTTGGAGCCATGTCAAATGAATATATATAAATTTATGTATCAAACTATTAACTTGGACATATTTTGGGGTTTATTTCAACATGGACTTAAGATGCCTATGTGCTCTCGGAGGAGGGGGGTCCCCAAGTCCAAAGGGCACTTCAGCTAATACAAAGCACTTTTCTAACAGAGACTTTGACATAAAGGTCCCGTAAAAGACACCTCAAACTACAAATTAAAACAATTTAATTTAATTTAGTTTTTAACTCACAAATACCCCAGCATGGACTCAAATGACAACTCTTTTGTTTGTTTGTTTGTCTTTTATTATAAAATATCAATTCCTGACCCAAAGGTATCACCACAGCTGGGCTCCACTATAAACAAAGATTAAAAACAGAGTGTGAAATAATAAATAAATGGCTACTAAAATTCACAGAGATTGAATACAAATCAAGTTATACCCTAGAAAATAACAGGCTATGGTATTGTTGATATTTTACTCCATGGGAGGGAGTACCTCTGCAACATTCATCACACTTAAATTATTGAATAAATTCATTGGACCCAAACGATAAGTGTGTTCTAAAGATTTCTTTTAGATGATCCAAAGTCAAGAGTAAAATTAAGATGTTAAACTTGACTTTGGAACATCTAAAAGAACCTTTAGAACAGACTTTTCTTCACACTTGTAATCAAATAGTAAAATGTATGGCCCCCCAACACTTTCTCCCCTGCCCCCTGGACCCATGATTCGTGGTTACGCCACTGATGTCATAAATACAGGTGTTACTCTTTTTTTTTGGATTTAATCCAATATAGGTTTTAAACAAATAATTGGACATAGTCTGTTCTTTTCTCATTTCTTTCACTCCACTAGCGCAAGGAAGAAACACAAGATCTACAGTACATACTGGAAGATGTTAAGAAAAAGGTGGAAAAACTGGATAAAGGAGGTGTGAAACCAGATAAGAAAGATAAAGATAAAGATAAACATAAAAGTGATGAAGGAGATGATAAAAAGAAAAAGAAAAAATCAGATAAAGGGTCTGAGAGCGAGAAGAAAGATGAAGGGGATAAGGATGATGCGAAAAAAGATGGAGAGGAGGGAGGAGAGAAGAAGAAAAAGAAGAAAGATAAAGACAAAGACAAAGATAAGGAGGGAGAGGGTAAGAAAGAGAAAAAGAAGAGCAAGGATGACAAAGAAAATGGTGAGGAAGGGAAGGAGAAGAAAGAAAAGAAGGAAAAGAAGAAAGACAAGGAAAAAGATGGAGAAAAGAAAAAAGATAAGGAGAAAGATGGAGAGAAAAAGAAAAAAGACAAAAAGAAAGACAAAGATGAGAGTGGAGATGTTGAAACTAAGCCTGACCCTTCATAGCACTGTGTTGTGTTGTTTTATGCTGAATGACTTGATATGTCCGATTGTGGACATTCCAAGAGTAGTGTTGCATCAAAAAATGATGGTGTGATCAGATGCAGTTTGTTGTGGGTGATGATGAAATATACCAAAGACATAAACTTATGCACTGATGCAAGTATATAATTATTGTTGCATGATGGTAAAAGTGCATGACATTTTGCATTTATATGCAATAGTGCATGATCGAAAATTGCATGCTGGGAAATATGCAATGTATGAATGTGCAATACCATAGGAATGTGCAATAGTGCATGATTACGCAATAGTGCATGACGGTAAATATGCAATAGTTCATGATTACATGATGTGATATATATTATACAGTAATGTGGGATGGGATTATATGCAATATAAGAGATGTATATGAGTATGTAATTTAGAATACCCTTTTTAAGTGCATGATGTACATTTATATATAGTGTAGTGCATGGGAAATTCACTGCTGCATTGAATATAAAATATTTTCAATATTATTATGTTGTATGCTTTTTTTGAAAAATTAAATCAAATGCGACATTTTACTGAATGTTTGTATGCTTCAAATACGGGTTTAATAGTTATGATTAATTGTTGTTATTATTATAATCATTAATTTTATTCTTCTAATTTGTTCATTATAATAATATAAGTCATATACTAATAGCATAATAATATTCGGATGTGTTTCAAAAACTAAATAACTTTGATTGAAGTTGATTCTTGCTTTCCACTTGCAGCATAACAATAGTCAAGATGGTTTAAAAAAAACCATAGACAAACACATTTGCAGTGAATACTTGCTTTTCATTACATTTAAGAGTTTTCAAAAATAACAGCAACGTTTGAAGTGGATTTTTGCTTTTCATTTAACGCACTAGTATTACTCTTACTTTTATTATGATTTCCTTTCACATACTTAAGCCAAAGATGAACTACTAAGTATCAGCTTTAACACATTTAATACATTTTGCAAAAGTGTTAACTTCTGTCATGGACATACTCTTGATGTAGTGTGTATTTGATTTGATATATTTAAGGCCAAAAAATAGTGTTGCCCATACCTGGCTAACTTTATTTTTTGACCAAAAAGAAGTGCATAAATCATTTTGCACTAAATAATTAATTTGATATCCAGGGGTTGCGCCAGCATGTCTGGGCCCAGCCGTTGGGTAGTTGTGGTTAAATCTGTTGGGAAAAATTAATTAGGAATCTTTTCTAAGGCAGGGACTGCACGCCGAGGGTCCCATATTTGGGCATCTAGAAGTGACAAACCTTATTCTGGTTTTTTTGCCAGCCCCAACCTGTTGGGGAAATTGGACCACCTGTCCGGGAAATGCTGGCGCCATCCCTGTTGATATCTTAACCAGGGTTTTAGCCTCATGATTACCATATTATCAACCAAAATACATGATTGGAGTGGTGATAATTGCTGGACCCTAAAATTAAGCAGCGTAGGTCAGTAGTTAAAAAAACATTGCCAATCCGACGACCCAGATTTTCCAGCCTACTTTAAGCACAAGTGCAAGATTGCAAATACAATACTTAATTCATTACAGTTTGACTCTACCACAGGTATTCCAATAGGCAAAGTAAAGCTTTTGTAATACTGTTCATCCTCCTTCCGACCCCTCTCATTCTGAAACCCCAGCTTAAAGCTTTTTTTAATTGATTTTTAAGTTCCTAACTTTACAAATGACAGTATTTAACAAAATCAAATTGTAACCTAGTTTTTTATACTTACATAAAAAGTTTAAACTAACTGTTTTTGGTTAGTAAGTGCATGATACTGATATTCTGGTTTTGCATGCATGCATGATACTATGTTCTGGTTCTTTTGGTTTCTTTAGTTCACCCTAGTAGCAGGCACACTAAGTTGTTGAATGCAATTTTGTTTATCTTCATTTGTTCTCATGGTTTTCTATTCTGGTGTGGTTTTTTTTTTTTTTTTTTTTTGGGAACTTTTTTTTTTTTCTTTTTGGGAACTTCAGAGTTGCTTTGTTTTCATCACCACCTCATGGCCATCTCGGTTTTTCACCTGCAAGCACATTAACAGTCCACCACCTGCATGCAAATTAGCTGCTTACTATATGGCAAAAGGTCATGAATAGTTATTAGATCTGAGATGCTTTCACATATTCGTATTCTTACTTGCAGAACAAGCCTCAGAAGGCTAAGACAAAGATGAATCATCGGAGAAAGATCAGGATGAAAAAAATTGATGTTTTTTCTGGTCAAATTGTGCCAGGCCTATATGCAATATAGAAACTCCATATTTGGTAGTTTTTACTCAGTATCCTTTCAGGGCCAAAGAGGCTGAAACTGTATTTTGAAACATGTGTGTTTAATTGTAAATTGTGAAGTTACAAGAATGTGCTTGTATACTGTCTACACCTCGAAAAAAATTTATTTCTCATGGTTTTTGAGAGCCATTTTGATTTCCATCACCAGTTGTCTGTCTCTGTACCTATTATTCCGTATGCTTGTCAAGAGAAGAATCAAGTTGACATCCAAGTTTTAATTCTGTAATCTTCTAGCATGAACTTTGATGATTACCAAGATTGTTAGTGAAGGCTGAGTTTATTGGAAAAATATTTCATTTAGTGATATAATTATCCATAGCCTCTGAATCACTGTATTGTAAACAAGAACATTAAAACTGATAGGTATAGTTCAAAAGTTCTTATATTACATTTCTTTTTTATTTAAGAATCTTTCATCACCTGTATTTATTATATTTTTTTCAGTTATTGATATAAGAACCCACTAAGTCTGTCTCATCTAACTTTATCCTTAATTCTCATTCTTTTTTATTTTCTTTTCCACGTCTTTCTCTTCTTTTCTTCAATGGTCTTCCTTTACTTTCAATCCATCTAATGATAAAATTTAGTTATTATTTCCATAAAAGGCAGCAGTTGTACTGGTTCTTATGCAACAGTCGATCAGTTTGCTGGATAATAAGTGTCGTTCCGGAATAAAATGCTTGTTAGAGATATTGTTCTCTTGAATAAATGCCACTATTTAATAATAATAGGGCTACCAACCAATAAAATGCGGATCCCTTATTCCCCCTTCCTAAATCTTCCCCTGGTGGCACTTTAAATTTTTGCACCACCCTGCCTACACTAATGTTTTTTTTTGTTCATGTAAGGATGCCAACATGTCAGAAAATTGGTAACCGATAAATAACGCCCTTGATGTATTCATTCTTGGCTAAGCAAGAAAACCAACATTTTTTTTTTGGTGGTGTTGTTTAACAAATAATTTGGTTTAGAATTTTTAGAAAATTTGGCATCATGTGCGAGAAAATGGCCATTAGTATGTGCAAGATTATAATTTTAGGTAACATAAGGTATTATTGAAGGACACGTTATGTAACCACCATATTTAACTTCTGCCATTTCCCTGCCATCAATATTCAACAACCTAATAATTACAGTCTGTGGTAAAAAAATTTTTCCAATACTTTTCACATCATGATGTTTTCTACATCGTACAACATAGATGAATGAATTACCATAACTTTACAGTCTATTAACGTTTAGGTGTGAAAATGGTAACAATTGTTAGCACCAAACCAGTTACCCCATAGCACTTCCTAGATTCAGTAAAAAATATGCAAGTTAAAAAAAGCACCAAGTTAGATTATTAATCAGTAATATAATGGATAAATACAATGTTTCAAGTTTTTTAATTAGAATTATTAAAGTGGTTATTGTGTTTAACATACTGTAGATGATCGAATAAGCGCCACTCTCGAATAAGCGTGTGCCAAACATAATTTTTTTTCGCTAAGCGCCGTAGCACTTAATCAAGAGTATATATTACCATGTGTGTAATGGAATGCTTTGAGAAACAGGGTTTTAAATACAATGAAGGCCTAGACGGTGTTAAATTGAATAAATAACACAGTGAAGACACAAGCATTTCTTTATGAACTACAAGAATACATGAAATAGGTAACAATTAATTGGGCATGGAAGGTGCCACGCCAATATTTTTTATAAACGCCGCTCTCGAATAAATGCTGCGCTGAAGCCTCCAAAAATTGTATAAGCACAGCAGCGCTTATTCGAGCATTTAGGGTATTTATGGTTTTCAGTCAAGTATTGCAGGAGTTTTACACGTCCACTGTTAAGCCTAGTTCAGGCTATCAAATTTGATTTGACAAAAACTTGCGACAATACTGTACATGCGTAGATGAACAGAGCATTTGGCCAAGAGGTAATGTTCCTGCTTCGTCTGCTAAAAACCCCCCATTGAAATCCGGCTCTTATTACTCGGCTCCTCAAATAACCCTCACATGAGAGCGAGGCGAGGAAGGGGACATGGATGTATTATTGCCGCTGCGGGTCCACAGGAGCCCAGCCAAATTTCTAATTCCAAATTTGAAATAAACAAAATTTGTCATGATATCATGACCATATATGGGCATACAACAGTTTTTTTGTCAAAGAATATTTAATAACCTGGACAAAGCTTTATACTATTATGCTGCAAGCAGTAAAACTTTGTTTCCATGCAATCGCTACACACTATTGCCGAAAGCTTTCGGTGATGCTGATTGTTCGGTCGAATCAGGGGACCTTCCCGATTGCATCCGGGACAGTTACGCAGTACGATTGCTGTGAAAACACCGTAGCGAAAGTGTATCGATTTTAACGAAACCAGGTTTAAGTGAATTGAAATACCTGACCATAATAGTAGTAAAGTTTATAAAAAATGAATTAAATAAAATTTGTAATGTCCGAAGTTGTAGCGGCAAAAAAAAATCCATCCATATAAATGACATTTAAGGCTTATTTTTATACAGATTTAAAATGATATTTAAACTATATTTGAAATTTGAATGTAAGTGTAATTGTGTATAAATGTAAAGATTATATAGTACTGTAATTTAATTTTGTTTCTCAATGCATGCAATCTATCAGCAGTGAATTCAGAGCCTTTAATTGCTTTATCTTTATCCCACCCCTTTCCTGTACTGGCATGTGCATTTATAATCCCCCTTTTCATTGAGGTTATAAAGCACAGTTGTTTTCCCTGATAATTGGGTCAACAAGTGTTGCTGGTAATCAGCGCAGGAGCAGGCAACCCCCACCAGGTACCCATTTACCCAGTGCAGAGAAAGTGCCTTGCTCAGGGACACAATCGAAATACACAGCGAGAGATTGAAACCCCGTCCTCGAGGTTGGGAAACTAAACCGCCTCTTGTATAACTGTAAAGCTCTGTTAAATCTTAAATAACAACTCTCCCTATTCTACCCATCAAATTTATTGATAGATCACTATCAAATTTATGACTGACAGTGATGTACTTGAATTCAAGTCTTCCAGAGCTAGCCACCCATGAGATATCAAAGTAATTAGGTTGTTAAGTAGGGGCCCCTTCCCCTGATCAAATCGTTGACAATCTTTATTAGTGGGTTTTTTCTTGTTGTATACAACCAACTTTCAACAAAGACTGCTAATGAGGACCTAATAATTAATAAATCATTATACCATACATTAACCCTGGGTCATTATTCCTTTGTTTGGTTTTTATGACCATATTTTGTCACAAAGATAAATTAAATAATAACTCATCCACGAACCTTGTGTTGGCAAAGCACACATAAATTTAAAGAGAAGTACAAGATTTTTCAGTGACTTTTTGTAATTATTTTGTGTTACAAAGCACATGGAATATTAAGGCTCTTAATAGTTTTAATGATAGTAATGATATTTATTCAACAAAGCAAGTACATTCTTGCCAGGAGCAAGGAATAGGCATGAACTCAAACAGTAACTCTTACTCCAACATCAACAAGTTCTCATGATCTTGAAAGCAGTATAATAAAGGCAGTAGAGTATATTTGCTTTAACGGCCACCCACACAATCAGAAATCTTACTCACACTTCATCCCCCACTCTCTTCACCACTCCCTTCCCAAGGTAACATTAGAGTATTAACAATTTTAGACACCTTTTATCTTGAAAGAAGTTTAAATACTTTTGTTTTTATAAACAAGTTTTTAAAAGCTGCTGAATTTATTCCCTTCATTTATTACATATATTTTTCTTGAAAATGTTTTACAGTTACAATCTTGCCATTGTATAATGTATATCAATGTCATATGTTATCACAACTTTTTAAGATTTCATCAAGTTATGTTCCTGTCCACATGTTTTATGGTCCTGTATTACCAACCAAAATACATAATGTGAGTAGTAGTTGACAATGAATCATAAAGGCCTAGGCCTTCAGTAAAAAGGGGGTAAGACCTAGAACTGTCCACCCCCCACCCCAGGGGAAAAAAACCACAGTTTGTCGGGGAGAAAAAAAATTGTCTGTATTTTCTAACTCTAAATCAATTATATAACACTTTGGAACCCCTAAATTGTCCAAATTTTCATGTTCGCTTTGCTCTCGTCACAAACCTCAAAGCCCCAAATCCTGGCGCCACCCCTGGAAAATCTTAACCCTGATTTTCAAATGTCACTGTGGATGGGCATAACACTTGATGAAGTACAACTTGAAGACCTGTCCGCACTATCTATTTACATTGCATGTGTCAAATATATGTAATGTGACATCATCATGCCTAAATATGGGCACATCATACAAATTTGATAGTGTGGACAAAGAATGTGATGTGCCCATATATGGGTACAGTGACGTCATATCATATTATCAAATTGTATCAAAAACAGTTGAACGTGTTCAACTCTGTTCCATCACATTTTATGTGACGCTTTTTTTGATGGTGTATCTTTATGAAAGATATCACTCTATTTGATGAGTGATCACATATAATTCTTGCATTGAAATTGATTTGAAATATTTAACTTGTTTAGTGATATGCTTCACAATGTTTGTACTTAATAAATTCTTGTTATCACACACTCTGAAGTGTGATATTGTAACATTCAAATAATTGATTACCAATTGATTTTTTTTCCTGGCATTGAATGCTTCAACTTTGTAGCACATTAAAGTAATGAATTACAGTGTTCACACTTAAATTAAATTTAAGTATATATCTTGTAAAATATATATTTAAAATGTATTTTTTAACTTGATTTATAATGGCAACATTTGAATGCCAATGGTTAACATCCAAACTACTGTATTTCAAAATTATATATATTCTTTTGATTTTGAAAACTGTGAGATATGTATGTTTGTAAAAATATTAAAAATTATTTTCCATGTATAAGGATATTTGAGTGTCTCAATCATTATTATTTGTTTGATTTATTACCACATTTGTTGTTGTACAGTATGTAGTTATGGTGGGCGGGGCTAATGGTGGGCGGGGCCACCCAGACTTGAAGTTTTCCACCCAGTCTAAAGCTAATTTCATGGTCCTCCACTTAACCATTATTAACCCACTTACCACACAACCACCCTTAAAATGTCACCCCACCCTTAATTTTCTACAACTAGGGGTGTACAACCCTGTTTTGGTAATTGTAATCATCATCATTATTATAGTCACCACATAGATCATGTATTTTTATTTTCTTTGTTATTAAACATTGAAAGTAATAAATCCCTCTGACCCCCTCCATTGTGGAATAGACGCATCTTCAGTGATGGTTTGGCTGGCGTGGGTAGCGATTCACCATCTCCAAGTATGCTGTTGCCATCCTTGTTAGGCCCTGTCATAGGAAGTGATACAAGAAGATAATGATGATAAAGAGTGAAGAACTAAAGCAAGCACACCATCACTGCACAGGCATTCAAATTATTAAACTGTTTACTACTTTATATATGTGGAAGCGGTTTGGCACAGCAGGAGTGTAGTAATTGTAATTGAGAGAGGGCATCCTAGATTTTACCGTGGCTGTTCCAAAATGTGCATGTAAATCAGATATCAAAGTTTAAAAGTAATTGTAATTGCAAGAGGGCGGCCTACAGTGCGTTATTACAGAACTTGCACGCAGAAGTCGTGGAGAACGCTATCTTGTTATGATACATATATTATAACCATAAATAAGCCCTCCGACTATTATTTAATTATATTAATAATATAAATAAATTATTAAAATGTTGTAGCCAAAAAGAGGCTAAGTGAAAACACTGCAATGCTTGAGTTTCAACATATTTGTATTCAAAACTTTAATGTTAAGTTGAGGGCGCAATTGAAACGATGTTTAGCATAATTATGATTGGCTGAATCTAGAGCAGCCATCATATATGGTACACATACACAGCTCTGCATATTTCGAACATCGAATACATTGGGGTAGCACTCTAGTATTCTTATTATGAACACAGAGACCATACCGTAAAACCTCGAACTGAAGCCCTGGACTTCTCATTTTTGCGAACCTTCTTTTCGAGATGGGCTACTTTTTGAGATGGGCTTCTTTTCGAGACTACTTTTGCAAAGTAAAGAGGGAGGCTTCTTTTCAAAACAAATGCTGTAAATTTTGTGAAATTGTACAATTGAACAATAAATAAGGTCATTATAACATCAATCTGTATTATGGAGTATATTTAACTGGCATTAAATCAACATCTAATGTATAAACCAAGCTTGTTTTTAATTTATTATGTTTTCTGAAATACAGTGTAGGCACTGTACTATCTCGAAAAGAAGCCCAAGCTATTCTGAAAAGAAGCCAATGGTCTGCTTTTCGAGGTGGGCTTCTTTTCGAGGCTAATTTTGCAAACTAAAGAGGGGGCTTCAATTCGAGAAGGGCTTTGTCTCGAGATTAAGCCCACTGGGCTTAAATTAGAGAGGTTACAGTATCAAATGTATGAACGGTACATAATATTCATTCTGTAAATCTCGAGACTAGACTAAATTGTACAGAAGCATATTGCATGTTGCCCTTACCTGGTGTTAATACCTGGTTACTTGTTGTCCCCTTGAACATAAATTCAGGAAGGTTGACAGGGTTAAAGTCACAGGACTTTTTATGGGAGGCCAACTTTTGAAGCTGACCAATGAAATCGCATCCTGCTTTGCGAAAAGGGCATGCAACCATCTGATCCCCTATGATGTTTGCCAAGATGAAGTCATTATGAAGCTGCAAAGGTTGAAGGGGCACCCTAGAAAAGAATATCAAACACTTATTCAGATAAATTAAAAACTGTCATGATTACTTTTTTTTTTTAATTACTTAATTTTCTTGTTACTGTATAATTTTACAGTTCTGTACTGTTCATAGAATGCCTCTTCAAGTCAGCTTTGTTCTGTAAGCTGTAAGAGCAACACTCTTTCAATATTATGAAATAGGTAAATCCTACATATCTTATATATCAGTGGCGTATCTATCATCTGTGGAAATGGGGGAAGAAGGTGAAGTTTGAGGGTGGGGGGGGGAGTCTCGACAGATTTATTGAGGGGTGCTAGCTCACAACATAATGTGATATGAGGTCATTCAATAAGAAGGGTGGGGAGGGGGGAGTTTTTTTTTAAAGAGTGCCCTAGATACACCACTGCTATATGATGCTAATAATATGTACTTGCCTATCTTCTGGGCAGGTTTTCTTGTGCTTCAACCATGACGTTATGCACTGGTAAAAAGTAGGAAAATATTGTTATTAAACACAATTATACACAAGAATTTTTTTTTATCATACTTCCATGACAGTTATCTAAACTCCTTCGGGCCTTATTTTCCAAAAAGCGCGGACAGATTTCTAGGCCAAATTTTTGCGCGGAGAATATATTTCCGGTGCAGGCCTTAATTTACTATCTGGCCGTTATAGTTTACGGTACCGTACCTCTAGATACATCACTGAATTAAATGGTAGTGTTGAAAATATGCAAATTTATTTAAATAATTTACCTTTTTGCAGTAGCTATGACCACAGGGTGCACGCTGTGGTTTGATGAACACCTCCTGACAGATTGAGCAAAACAGATGACGGCTTACGGACTCAGGATTTAAAAAATATCTAAAAGTAAAATATATGAAATTATGTCTTGAGAATACCACTGCAAAAATGTATATAAATAGTAAAGTGTGATTAAAGGACATGTGATTGATTTCTTTTTCCTTCCTTTCTAAATACTTGGCTTGAGTATATGCCTATCGCAAACCAGTTCGGCTGCGATGTATGAAACACATTTTGTATTTTTTTATGTTTTCAGCCAATTCAAATAATTTAATGACTAATATCCTAATACTGATGATTATAATAAATACTAGGCCTAGTTTTGGCTTAAAAGGTAATATGTTTTTAGCCAATTCAAATAATTTAATGATTAATATCCTAATACTGATGATATATAGTAAATATTAGGCCTAGTTTTGGCTTAAAACTATTACTAAAGGTAATAATAAAAAGACCATAGCCCAGGAAATGCAAAAAAAAAGTTTTATTTATGTCAATTGGCCAATTGAATTGAAGGACGCCTAGGCTAGAGGCCAGGCACAACAGGCAAGAACGAGCGTAATTTCAAGTTTAACAAACTTAAAATTCATGGTAACTGGTGGGATCATAAGTATTACTAGGCCTATTTAGTATAACCTGGTGTTTTAGTCTATTTGGCAGACGTAGGCCTAGGCCTACACCCCAACCGACCCCCCCCCCCAATCTAGCCCTTCTTGCTGGAGGTCCTTGCTGGCTGGCTCACTCCGGACAGGTGGAGGAAAGGGCCTAGGCTAGTAGTAGTTGTTTTAACCACAGCCTAGGCTAGGCCCTCCTACAGCCTAGGCTAGGCCTCTCTGGGTAGGTAGCCTAGGCCTAGCCTAGGGCCTAGGTAGGCCTACCTAGGCCCCTACCTACCTAGGCCTACCTTTCTTCTTCGTCGTCCTGTTCGTCAATAGCTTCTCGTTTTCGTTTTTTACATGCCATAGAACTTGGAACTCCAGTCTAGGCCCTACACACTACTGCTACAGTAAGCCTATTGTACAGTACTAAAAATTTCACAAATCATTTTTGTTAGCTAAAAACTGATCCCTTGTTTTGTTTTAAAAACGACCTCCACAAACGTAACTTTCCCACGCTATGCGCCCTCTCACGGCTAGAATCTGTCAAACTCATGGTCAAACTTAACTAATTTCAACTTGGTGGTGGTGTCAAATGAAAAGTACAGTACACCATTTAGATAGGAATTGAAGGTAGGTGAAGCAACTGCGCTACTATTAACAATAGTAATATTATTATATTTATAGGTACATTGACAATAAACAGATTCCTTTTTAAGTAGTTTCATAGTTTCGAGTTTAATTGATAGTTTTTAGGCTATTTCGTCAGGCCGCTGGTGCTACAAACAGCTGATCCGTTTTCTTTTTCCGAATTCGGAGCGGTGGTAGGCAATGCAGAGTGCTGCTAAAAAGATATCCCAGTAACCTTGAATTGAAGATCGGACCGGAAGCTAAAGCTTGAGATTACAGCTGGTAGGACTACTTGTTAAGTGATTGATTTCATTGGAGACAATAGCCAATAAAACAGCGAAAATTACATATAGACCCCCCCCCCCCCTTGCAATGTTTAGTGTCTCCCATATAACACTTACCAATGTTTACATTGGACCTGGCTGAAACGCTGGCGGCGCCCTAACTGGAGGCAGAAAGGCTATCTTAACACTCTGACCACCAGCGTTTTGAAAAAATAGTATCAGCCACTGCCAGACATTTTAGCAAATTTTAACACTTTTCCAAAGCTCGTTGATTGTGTGTATGTGATCAGATTGACATGTAGTGAACACTACAAGAACTACAAACATGTTAGCTTTACTGTGTTGGGATTTACAATATGGTACCAAACATTTTATTCTAATCACAATCGGTGACCCGTAACAGTAAAATGAAAATGACTCACTTTTGGAGAATTACGTAATTTTGCACAACGAAGCTGAGATAATAGCGATTTCGTGAAAGTAAATCAATACCGCACAACGCTAATGTAAACAAACAAATAGCGAACTACTTACGGTCCAGACTGAATATAGTGTTGAAATTGTCAGTACATGTTGGTAATTACCCCATCTATCGGATTCCGTACAAAAACCTGAAACACGGAGATCTCCGTGTTTGGAGGTCGAGCGTTGCATTAGCAAACATGGAGATCTCCGTGTTTGGCGGCTGGAGTGTTAATACACTGTCTGGGTTACATTTATTTTTGTTGTGCCAAAAATATGAAAGCTACACGGATGATAATTACATATGACATATTTACATATATTAGGAATTGACAACAAAAATAAAAAGCGAAGAAACTTTCTATTTTCTATTCAATTTTTAAACTCATTGTAGTGTACTGCACTACAGAGTTGTTATTGTTGTTTATGGTTATAGTCATAACGCGTAAGTGTAAACAACGCGCGTATCAGCAGACGTGCTGTGTCACATTCGTTGTCGTTCTCATGCTGTTTGGGTTCCATGGCGAGCACATTGTTATACTATTCACTGTGTTAATGTGTTGAGTTTCAGGGTTCAATAGAGTTGTAAAAGAACCTAGTATGCGTGCATATGTCTTTGTATTTTTCGTGGCAAATACATAATACTCATCTCATCGGATGTTACCATATGTGCGAGCGCGCTAGGCCAAAAAAGTGCAAGAGTGTGGCGACATCGCCTCCGCCGGTGTGAAGGGCCTCGAATAGGTCTGTGAATTTTCTGTTTACCCCTCGGTGAGACTAGGCTAAATTTGACGAACGTTTTGAGGTATTCGTTAATAAATGGAATAATTACTCAGAAAGTAATCATTACAACAACATGGATGAAACTCACATATGACATAGTTACATATATTAGGAATCGACAACTAAAATAAAAGTCTAAAAAATTATGTTTTTACTATTATTATTCAATTTTGTTTTATTCTTCGGATGTTGCCAAGTGCAAGATCGCCAGACCATAAAAGCGAAAGCTTCATTACACAACAATTCCGCAGTTTAGCCGTGTTGCGCGATGGACGCTGAAAGCAATGTAGTGCAGAAGTTCAGCCTATGAGTTAGAAGCAAAGAAAAATGTATTTTCAGAATATATTCAATCCATTCGACTGCCTCAATATTACTTTTAAGCTACAAAAACGGTTAACTTAAAAACTTCTTTAGTGTTCTGCCCTCAGGCAGGTCCTTGACTGCCAGCTCCTCCACTGGCAACTACGGTGGCTGATTTCTGCCAAACAGTAAAAAAAAATATTTTTATTAGGGCATTATAATGCCCTATTACGGCGTTATAACATCCTATTACGGTGTTATAACGCCCTGATTAGGTTGAAACGGTTTACAGAAGGTGATAAATATAAGCCCTAGCTATTGTAAACATTTTACTGAATATTTGTCTTCAAATAGGCCTATTTAGCTCTGCCATTTTTGGGTTGAATTTACGTTTAGTTATATATTAAAAATAAGCTCAATTCCCTGTGCTGGCTCACAAACAAACAGCACAGGGAATTTGGCATGTTCCATTTTCTGAACTGAATAAGAAATGGTACCTGCTGTATCAAAGACTTGTTAAAATTCATTAAATGAATATATGCATGATAATGGACATATCTTATTTCTACAGTGTTATGAGCATAATTTGGCAATGTATTTTAATAGCCGAAAGTCCCCTGAATAATCTCAGATAAGATAGTATAATACATGAGGGAGATGTAAAGCCCCAAGTATGCACGCCATTGTGTCGGGATTCAATTTTTTCGACATTAATTATGTCATCATCAGGAATGAAAAATTATATACATATTTGCAAGCTTATATGCACAAGTACCAAAAGTGTTTAACCAATCAAAACATTACCTCTCTAGTAGGTGACATAGCTATCAATAGACTAAAGATCTAAGCTACAAAAAAACAAATTTGTTATACCCATTGTTAAGCAATGGGTATAGAAAATGCTTTTTTAAAACATTAGGATAGACCAGTTATTTACAGTTTAAACTTTAAACATATTACTGAGTATAGAGTTCAATCCCAATCCATTTTATATAAACATAAACATTTGAAAGAAATTAGAAAATATTCTGCTGTATTCATTATCACTCATCAGCAAGTACTGTCGAGTTATTTTATTCTCTTCATATTGTATTATAAAATACAATCCTATGCAATTCAAAAAAGTCAATGTAAAAAAATAAAATAAATCTGTTGTTGATAACTGTTTATACAAAGAAAAAACTTAATAATATATGGTAATATTTCTCAACACAGTATATGGTATGATTTTATTTCAAGTAGGTAACAGCATTCGTCAGTGTACAGTTTTATTCATAAGACAATAGTACTTTCAATTGATCCATTTTTCTGAATTGCTACCAGATCCTTATCCCTTATGTAATAATAAGGTTTCATCCTGATTTGCAATAGCAGCCTCAAATAATTCCATCACTCAATGTTTCACATCTTACTATTAAATTTCTCTATGGTTTTTGCTCTATTAAAAGTACTTAGTATATTATGTGTCTTTTTGCAAAAATTTGGAGAACATGACTTTGACCAGGAAGAACTTCTTTACTGCTTGACTTCAGCTTTCTGATGATGCAGAATGAAGCACTTGTGGGAAAGACAAATCAAACCAGTCACTGGTCGTAAATCCTGTTTAAGAGACAATGGCCAAAACATGCTGGAATGTATTAATAAATAAAATTGATTTTTGCGACAAGTAACTGGTTTGGCCTGTCTGTTTTACATTTGATTTGGCTGTGGTTCACCAACTTCCATTTCACTTGATTCTGTGTTCACCCTTATAAAACTTCTGGTCTGTGAAAAATAATTAAACAAACTAATTCAAAGAGCATGTTAAGGTTACTGTGATAATATAAATTTTAATTGTTTCATTTCAAATAAGTAGCAATGTAGTATAAGTATAATACAATATTAAATGTAGGTAGTGATGTTTTAATTGTAGAAAAAACTGACGTAAAAAATATTGATAAATATTATTTGCTTAAGTTAGTTTTGATAAATATTAATTACTATAGATTTATAGATTTTTAAATTACTCGTTTGGATTGTTTAGTGCTTTATCTTTAAACATATGTAAAAAAATATTAAAAATTTCGTTATCTTGATAGTGAAATTTACGGATTTGTGAAGTAGTCCACTTTAAACGCGTTTTTTTCTCAAAACATTTTCGTTGAAATTGAAGTTGGTGTCTCTTCGTGAAAACGGTGACGATTTGAGGAAACAGGCCTTCCTGTGAGCTCGTCTGATAGAGGCTTAGTGCTTATCAATGAAGTCAAGTATATATTTTTAGAATAAAATACAGTGCTATACTATTTTTAACGTTACATGTAACCACACACGTACTGTACCATCACTGAGATCTATTATATTCATCAGCTTAAACGGAAACCTCATGTAAACTGAGAATTCGTATTTGTCGTTTTCCACAGAGTTGCACATTGCTTAAAAGTACATATTTTATTGCTTAAAAGTACATATTTTTAGAACAAGATACAGTACCATACTATTTTTAACGTCACATGTAACCACATACGTACCTTTGAACAGATTCAGTGTACTTTTGATTACAGTACTTGAACTAGTACCACCATCACTGAGATCTATTGTTCATCAGCTTCAACGGAAACCTCATGTAACTGAGAATTCGTATTTGTGGTTTTTCACAGAGTTGTACATTCCTTAAATTTCTTTAAGCTGTTTACACAGTGGCACAACCGTACTCTTGATTTTTGTGTCTACTGTCCCCAACGGGGGCGTAGACACTATGTCATGATGTAGCGATTAAAGATGGCGGAAAAGTTTAATTCCGATTTAGGCATGATTGGTACTACTACCACGAGGTAGGGGGGGCGCTCTATTGACAATCAAATAGCGTCGGAACTCGAACAAAATTGCGTTCGAAACTCGAACACGTGTTATAGAGACGCAGCACGCGTTCGCCACAAACGCATTTTACCGTCATTTGAAGGACGCCCTCTAGAACATGGTAGTACTATTCGTGATCAACGACATAACGTGGTAACTCCAAGAGTTACTCATTTTTAAAATGTTTTTAGTGTAATATAGTAGTAGGCCTATACAGAATATTGTTATGAAAGAAAATTTCAGATACAATACAATACACACATCTGCATATTGAAGAACATAAGATAAAATTTAAAAAAACAAAATCTCCTGTATAAGGCAGTAGACACACGCTCCCGCTGGGAGCCTATTTTTACAACATGCATCACAAGATAATATAATACATACTTCAACATGCAACAGGCTCAGATTTATCATTAGATGAACTTCTGTTCAACATGGTTAACGCCATACTTGCAAGTTGTTTACCATTTACATTGGACAAATGGCATAGAAGGTATTTTGTGATTGGCTGAGGGCTTTGGAGCTGAGCCAAACTTCATTGTTAATCATCTTCTGATTGGCTATAGTTACGTAGCAATTATGTCCAACTTTGAACATAATTCTCATTTTTGGTTACAGTTTCCCCAAATTTACGATTGCCGACAATCATTGTATGTTACAGTATTAGTATTGACATTTTCAGTGGCGGATTTAGGGGGGGGGGGCATAAGGGGTGTACGTCCCCTCTATTTTTGTATTTTTTTATTTTCAAAAACTGGCAATACAAGTTAACATTAATAAAGTGCTAGAGGCTTAAGTGAATTCTCCCCTTGTTCCCCCTACCAAAGTTTCTTCCCTGAGACCCTCACTCACACAATACGCGCACCCCCTCCCCCCTTTTTTCTTGCGGGGCTGGATCCCTTGATTTTTGTTCAAAAGCCAGGTAGCCCTGATCGGTGGGTCACAGAATTGAACGTTTTCGATCCTCAACCAACCGTCATCATGCTGGATAGGTCACCCTTGTGAAATATTATTGAATAAAAATTTATTATGGACAAGGTTCCGTTTACAGTATAGGAAGTTCAATGTTCTAAGTGACCTAGTTTAGTTTAGTGCATAAATCTGATATCAAGGTTAAGACACTATTGATGTGCAATTAATTTTTTTTTCTCATGCTGTAGAGGAAATTACAGCATTATAATGGGCATCAACAGCTTGTTGAAGGCCACAAACATATTTCCTTCTACCAATCGTAAGGAAATATTAAAGTAATTTTATGCATTTTTGCGGTAACTCAAGTTAAAATTATAATTTAGAAATTTTAGCTGGGTCCCTGAGGACTCGTTGCAGCTATATTGCAGCAACTAAAGTACACTGACATGTAAAACAAATTAACAGCCTGGGCTGATCCAGGATTTGAAAGATGGATGTTCAAAATGTTTCTAAAAACCCCAAAAAGAAAGGGAGATCTGTTGGGGGGGGGGGCTTCACATTTTGTCACAAAATTTGTCCGAACCCCTAAAACCTCCCCCCCCCCCCCCCCCCCCCCCCAGATCCGCCACTGATTAATGTCGTTTGTCTCACCTAACTTCTTCCATGGTAAGGACTATTCAAGCTCTGGGACACTATTCATAAATTAATTCCTAGAAATAATCAAAAGATCAACAAAGTTTGTACTATAGATGGATACACATCAAATGATAAGGAAACCGCTAATATTTTCAATAGCCACTTTACTTCTGTCGGAATTAATCTTGCTTCTAACTTCCCTGAATACAAGAATAATGTTTTACGAAATGATTGTAATGTTTTAGATAAGTTTGAATTTTAATTTATCACTAAAGAGTTTGTTTTCAATGAAATTTGTAAATTTTCTTCCAGTAAAGCTAAAGGTCTTATGGGATTTATTGTAAATTACTCAAACTTGCTGCACCTGTAATTTGTGATTCTCTATCATATATTTTCAATCTGTCATTGTTAACATCTTCATTTCCTGATGAATGGAAATGTGCAAAAGTCACCCCCATTTTTAAGGAAGGTGATAAGAGTGACCCAAATAACTATAGGCCCATCTCTGTCTTACCTATGATTTCTAAGATCCTTGAACGGGCAGTTCATGATCAATTATATAAATATTTTACTAAAAATAATATCCTAAACGAATCTCAATCTGGATTTAAGAAAAACCACTCTACTCAAACCACTTTGCTTGATGTTCGGTGAGTCGAATTGCCGAGCGGTTAGCAGGGGCGCCGCAAGCTATAGCCATAATATCGGCGCTGGTTCGAACGGCACGCTCGCCTATGGTTCTGGTGGTAGAACAATTCTTCTCGGATAAGGACTATACCTGTCTCTTATACACATCTAGATGTGTATAAGAGACAGCTCCTGTATAAGGCAGTAGACACACGCTCCCGCCGGGAGCCTATTTTTAAATAATGTATGAGACAGTGTATTGAAAAATGATAGAAAAGTAAATTTTTCTAAATTTCTTATCAATACCATGACAGATGAAATGAGATTGTTATTCCTTCGTGAATAAAGTGCATGAAACCCAAAGACATTTATATAAATACAATATGAAAAACAATGACTATGCCTATTATATTTATCGAGTTGATGGGTATTGTGTGCTTTGAATACTCAGGCGGTCGAATATACTATGCATTATTTAATAAACTTATTGATAGATTAATTGATTGATTTATGTCTTTCTAGCCGTGGACAAGGTCAGTCACTCTTTCTTTCTCCGGAAAATACTTGCACCAGCCCTATGCCAGACTATACCTGGTAAAAAATCTGTTACCTGGAGTGTGATACTTGGAGTATGTATTATATTTATGTTCTTCATTCAAGCTTTTCTCCCTCTTGAAAAAGGTCAGGTAATTTTTGTCTCATTCTTAAGCTTTGTCTACACTATCAAATTTCATCAAAAAATCATCGCATAAAATGTGATGGAACATAGAGTTGAACACGTTCAACTTTTTTTTTATACAATTGGATGATGTGTGATATGACGTCATCGTACCCATATATAGGCACATCACATTTTTTTTTTCACATAAAGTTTGATAGTGTAGACAAGGTTTTGTCACAAAATTTGTCCGAACCCCTAAAACCTCCCCCCCCCAGATCCGCCACTGATTAATGTCGTTTGTCTCACCTAACTTCTTCCATGGTAAGGACTATTCAAGCTCTGGGACACTATTCATAAATGAATTCCTAGAAATAATCAAAAGATCAACAAAGTTTGTACTATAGATGGATACACATCAAATGATAAGGAAACCGCTAATATTTTCAATAGCCACTTTACTTGTCGGAATTAATCTTGCTTCTAACTTCCCTGAATACAAGCATAAAGTTTGTTTTAGATAAGTTTGAACTTTAAATTATCACTAAAGAGTTTGTTTTCGATGAAATTTGTAAATTTTCTTCCAGTTAAAAGGTCTTGATGGGATTGATTGTAAATTACTCAAACTTGCTGCACCTGTAATTTGTGATTCTCTATCATATATTTTCAATCTGTCATTGTTAACATCTTTATTTCCTGATGAATGGAAATGTGCAAAAGTCACCCCCATTTTTAAGGAAGGTGATAAGAGTGACCCAAATAACTATAGGCCCATCTCTGTCTTACCTATGATTTCTAAGATCCTTGAACGGGCAGTTCATGATCAATTATATAAATATTTTACTAAAAATAATATCCTAAACGAATCTCAATCTGGATTTAAGAAAAACCACTCCAGTCAAACCACTTTGCTTGATGTTCGGTGAGTCGAATTGCCGAGCGGTTAGCAGGGGCGCCGCAAGCTATAGCCATAATATCGGCGCTGGTTCGAACGGCACGCTCGCCTATGGTTCTGGTGGTAGAACAATTCTTCTCGGATAAGGACTATACTGTAGGCCCAGTGTATACAATGGCTCGTGTGCACTATAAAGAACCCTGTACATCCTTCGAGAAGAGTAGGGGGATACCCCGGTGTACTGGAACAGACAGCCCATGTGGTGGACGACGAGAGTTGCTGGTACCGGGTTACCGGGTAGCACAGACACGAAGGGACCCTTAGGGGCGAAGAAAGTCATTGATCGAGTTCCTAGTCCACATTTCAAGCGCCCTGAGCATCTTACATTAGATGGATTTGTGCGCTATATAAAACTACACTATTATTATTATTATTATTATATTCTCAAAAACACTGACAAAGGTAATGTAACTGCAGCCCTTTTTCTTGATCTGAAAAAGGCCTTCGACACAGTCAATCACATTATTTTAATTGATAAGCTCAGAAAATATGGTATTAGTGATGTCGCCCTAGATTGGTTTAATTCATATTTAAGTAATCGGTCACAAATTGTTTGTATTAAGTCAGATTGTAAAAATGTTTTTATTGGTATCCCACAAGGATCCATACTGGGACCGCTGCTTTTTATAATTTATGTTAATTCTCTCCCAAACAGTGTTTCATGTAAATCTGTTATGTACGCTGATGACACCACTTTGCTATGTAGTTCATTGGACACACTAACACTTCAGAATGAATTAAAGCATAATCTTGACAAAATTGTTAATTGGTTTAATGAAAATCAACTGACACTAAACATTAAAAAGACTAAATTTCTAAAAAATGCTCTAAAATAATTAATCTCTATTTTGTAATTAAGTCCTTTTTGTTAAAATTTCCTTATATTTTCCTTTTCATTTTATCACTTTTGTATTTTTTATGTTATAACTGGACCAGAATGAAAACCAGTGCATTTGCATTGAGCGTGCCATCCAGTATAAAGGAAGTTGAATAAATAAATAAAGGTGCTGAGTGGTCAGACTCCAGTGGCCTATTGTAATGTAGTATTAATGTTCAATGGTATTAACTTGCATAACCATTGGAATCGATACCCTTCACCTGATAAATGACTTAAATTAGTTTGAAAGTTTTAATGGTCAACTTGAGTATACAGATAATCAAATAATATAACTGGACATTGTATAACTTTACCCTAGGCAGTTGGACTTGGCCTTTCTCACACTATGAGTCTATGATTGTCAGTTCTGAGCCTAAGCTCTGAAGTTTGTGATAATTAATTACCAGTTTTTTGGTAAACAAGTTACTAAATCATAGAGAAAGAATTTCTCTATGATCCAATCAGAAACTCTAAAAGTATGGGGTGACTTACTTGAGACACACCCCCATTACCTAAAGTATAATATGCAAACACCCCCATATCACTGAATCAGGAGTAGTCAGTCAGTAGTCTGTATTCAGTAGTTAGGAGTACACAGAAGAAAAGTACAGGGCTGAGCTGACTCCACTCTAAAAGGGTTCTCTAACATCTGAAACCTGGAGTTTAGCTGATTGTAACCAATGTACAGTTTGTGTGAATAAAAGTTTGCAGTGAACTAAAAGGAACTGTGCATACTACTCATTAAAAGTCGACAACAACTAACCGATATTTAATACTATACAAATGTTGCTATTTAAGGTTTTAAACTGCTACATCAGACCAATATCGATATCAATTTATAAGTAGCATAATTAGTAGAAGATCTGCTATAGCAAATAACGCTGCTATAAATTGCTTTTGGACAGCTTTACCAATGCTGTATTTTTTGAGCTACAGTATACCGTAAAACCTCGAATTGAAGCCCAGTGGGCTTAATCTCGAGATGGAGTCCATCTCGAATTGAAGCCCCTTCTTTAGTTTGCAAAATTAGCCTCGAAAAGAAGCCATGGGCTTCTTCTTAGCATACTGTAGGCTTTTTTTCAGAGAAAGCACAGTATATACACAATTAATTTTTTAAGACTCAAAAAATCTGTCTTCAAAAATCTTCCTTCTATTTGTTTTATGCTTGTTTTATGCTTCCTTTTTCCCCAAGCATAATTTTTCTAGCAATTATAGTTCTAAGCATATTGTAGAACCTGTGCGCAGAGGCTGCAGTATTCCCAAGATGGCAAATTATTTACCTTGTGCCAAGGTAATGACCATAGACTTTCATCAGAATAGGGATTTTCTGTAGTTGAGCCCGCCATCCCCCCCCCCCCCAAAATCAGGTTGAAACCAATCTGCTGCACCATAGCATAGCATAGCATGGTAGAGTGTATACATTCATACCTGTTTACCTAAATATACTTGCAGTTTCTAGTTCTCGTTTATAAACAGGGTTTCTGCATCACGGTTGTTATAAATATTGACAATCAATATTGATAGAAAATAACTGTGTGAAGGTAACATTATGAGATGTTTGATCTTTTTATTTTCATTGTAGATACAAATATTAAGGAAATCACATAAAACATATTCCAGGGTGGCAGATCGCCTTCACAGAAATCACAAGACAAACAGAGAAAACATCAAAATGGAAACTAAAACTACGGGTACAAGGTTTATAAATACTACTAGACTAGAAATGAATTTACAGCAAAATAAATGATCGGGTGAAACATTTAGGCTACATCTCAGCTCACATATAACAGTTCAATAGCATGGGTTTCAAAACGAAAAAAAGAATATATATTACTGTAGTAATAGGCTATACAATAGTCTATTGTTCACTAATTCTATAAACATCCCTCCCCATAAATCATGTTCTGTGGTATGTTGGAAGCAGTTCAAGAGGTGCCGCTTAATGTGGTGGAATTGTTAAATTGAATACCTTTCGAGCCACGGAGACGTGACTTGATCAGTCAGTTCTATTGAATACCTCACGAGCCATGGAGACGTGACTTGATCAGATTGTTTAATAGGCCTTTCTGTTTCAGGGTGTCAATCAAATTTAACGTTCGTTCTTGTGAATTCATAAACGCAGGAGGTTTTGTAGCTCTTCCTTTAGCGAATAATCACGAATAAAGTAATGGATTCTAGTTGCTGTTCAGTTGACTGGAATAGTCGTAGTAGCCTGGGTTTGTTTTGTTTGTTTTATTGTTTTTTACCACACACACATAAAATATATATTAATCAATGATATATATTACAGTTGAAATTACATTTTATAAATAAAAAAATAAAAAAAGAAGTGTGCGGTAGGAAGTCAAAATAAGTTTGTAAAACAAACTTTAAGACATGACCACCAATAATAAATAATAAATAATAATATAATAATAAATAATAATAATAATAGTAATAATAATAACAATGATAACAACAATAGTAATAATACTGAACACACACACACACACACACACACACACACAAACACACACACATGCAAGCATGCACACACACATACACATACAGTATATTATAAATTTAAAATAAAAGATATATATAAAAAATTAAATATGAAATGAATAAATAAATAAATAACAAATAAATAAATAAAGTAAAATATTCATAATACTATAAATTAAAATAGTACAGTAGATACGTTAGTCGTAATAACAATAAGTCAGTAATTACAATAAGATAATTGCCATGCGTTTTGCATCAGAAGAATTAATACGAAGCGATGCCTGGCCCAACTCAATGCGCTGCACGTACCGAATGCCCAGCATACTCTCAAACACCCACAGTTGGGGGGTGGGGGAGAAAAAAACTCACTGGTTTGTTGAAGGTCGTGGGTCACCACGCGCAAGTTAACACGAAAACCCCAAAACTTAAAAACTAACCAGGACAGGGCCAGCAATGTGCATCGCACAAAAACATGTATTATTCCACAAACGCACATGAATACGTACATTTACGCTATTGATTTGTGGGCCTTATAGCAACAATGCCGAAGGGGCAGGGCTTAAAAGAATATTAATGCATTGTGTAATATTGTGGTTGGTCGGTTGGTCGCAGGTGACTTTCAATGAGAGGTAAACACAGTTCTTTTGTACCAATATACTGCAAAGTTTTATTCAGCATCAACTATTCCACTGTACATAATACACAATTGACTACTAACTCCAGGTAATACTCAGATGTTATTAGAGTTGAACCCATTCAGAGTCAGAGTGGGGTCAGTTCTTGATCTGTTCTCTCTGGTGTCTGATCACTTCTCTATCTGATTCAGTGAGGTGGGGTGTTTTCCTATTATACGTCTTGAGGTAATGGGGATGTGGTTCGATTAAGTCACCCCATACTTTTAGAATTTCTGATTGGATCATAGAGAAATTCTTTCTCTATGATTTAATAACTTGTTTACCAAAAAGTTGCTAATTAAGATATTACAAACTTCAAGACGTAGGTTTAAAACTCTCAATCATAGATTCATAGTATGAGAGAGGTCAAGTCCAATTGACTAGGGTAAAGTTATAAATGACCAATTGTATGATGAGAGGCCATATTCTGCTTGAATACATCACCAAGTTATTTTGTTGCAATTTCTGTATGAAATATTTAAACTATTGGGCAAACACCCTAAACTATCAACCTATATTTTCCTATTTCTTATTCTACCATAAAACTGTCTTATTTCTAATACTATTATATACTATCTACTATGTACACGTATATTCTAATATTTTAATATTAATTAATTTATCAAGTAATTTATATAATGAATTATTAAATAAGTGATTAAAAAACAAAATTATTTTTATACATTAAAAATTAACTTAGGCCTATTCTTCATGTGTTTTAATAAGTAGATTTTGATATGTACATACAGAACAATGCGTAAACATACAGAACATAATTATACACGTTATCTACATGTGCTAATTTTCAAAGAGACAGGAAAGAACTTTCATCATAGCAGAACAAACAACAGAACCACATTCACATACTGCGACGCACTAGACATGATTATGTTCATGCAATCATATTGTACATTTATACGTACTTACATGGTAAGACATTTGTTTTAGTTTGTTTTCTAAACATTACTTATTCTTTATTTCATATAAAGAGATTTTGGAAATCACTTAAGGTCCGATTCCATTTCAAATTATGAAAAGTGTAGGCTGTGGCACCGAGACCTCTGACGATTTAGTGCCCAAAAATGTTTACAAAAACATAATGCAATAATGGCTACTATTGTAGCAAAGGATTGCAATGCGGAAAAAAATAAACAAGGGGAAGCAATAACGGAAGAGAGCAGGGAAGGGGAACAAATTAATTTTTTTATTTAGTGTAAATATGTTTTGCGCCCGAGCAGATTTAATTCTGACATTTTAAATAAGAATGAAAGCATCCAAACCTAATCACATGACAACCATAGGCAGATTGTCAGAGAAAGGCTGTAATTGGCTGAAGTATCAACCTATGTAGTTAACACACATTAATGAAAGAAAAGAAAAAATTTTAATAATACAGTGGTAGGCATTACGTACATAATGAAACGCTAAATTCAACTCTATAATACCCTTGTCATTATTGAAGCAAAATTTCTAAAGAATTTTTTTTTTTCAAGTACAATAATTCAAAAACAATATAATCGAAAGCGAAATTATCAAGCAGTATTTGATAAGAATAGGAAAAAGGATGTAAATGTGCGTGTAAAAATTCGCTTTTAAAGCAAACTGCTTGTGTACAGGTATGTTTGTTATTATGTAGCAAGTTGTGTAGAAAATAGTAAGGAACAATTACATGCGCGTTTTATTGACATTGAATCAGTTAGGGGATTCCCCTTTTCAGCACCATAGCATGTTAGGCATAGTGGGTGGTAATGGAATTCCATTCAAACACAGTACTGTACTACAAATCCTGTGTTATTGTATTAAACCTCATGGGAGTTACTTTAGCAACTAGTAAAATAGTGCTATGCCTAAATTAACCATCTAAAAAGAGGAAATAAATTCCAAAAATTCACAATTAATTCAGTAAATTACAATCACATATTTTGCCATGGAACTTATCAAAAACTGACAAACATAAAAATGGGCCTTCTCTTTCTTTTTGCAGAGTTTGAATGAGAAAAACATTTTTTTCCTTTTATTTTGTAATTTGGCAATGTTTAAATTGATGTTGTAGTGATGTATTATATGATTATTTAATTTTTATTTCAAACAAACAATCGTCCAACAGGAACACGTCAGCACCATAGCATGTTAGGCATAGTGGGTGGTAATGGAATTCCATTCAATTACAGTACTGTACTACAAATCCTGTGTTATTGTATTAAACCTCATGGGAGTTACTTTAGCAACTAGTAAAATAGTGCTATGCCTAAATTAACCATCTAAAAAGAGGAAATAAATTCCAAAAATTCACAATTAATTCAGTAAATTACAATCACATTTTGCCATGGAACTTATCAAAAACTGACAAACATAAAAATGGGCCTTCTCTTTCTTTTTGCAGAGTTCGAATGAGAAAAACATTTTTCCTTTTGAAATAAATTCATTTGGATCCAAATATAATTTGTATGAAATTTTTCATTAGTGTTGATCCAACAAAATAAAAAACAATAGTACTCACACTACGTTTCGCGAATGATCCGTTCGCTTTTTCAAGTAGACTGGTGATGTTATTTCCTTTATTTTGTAATTTGGCAATGTTTAAATTGATGTTGTAGTGATATATTATATGACTATTTAATTTTTATTTCAAACAAACTATTGTCCAACAGGAACACTCTGTTCCCAATTACAGGAAAAACTGAAATAGCAAAAACAACATCTAAAATATAAAATCACAAGAATGATATGATGAAATGTTTTAGAAATATATTGGGTGGCTGTTAGTCTAAATATATAGCAATGAATTTTATGAAGACAGCATTTTACAGATTAACAAATCGTTATCTAGGGGATGGGGAGGGGTACAGGCCCTCCAGAAAATAGCTCAAGTCCTCCCAGTATTGCCCCCTACTACCACCCCCACACACTGGAAAATGAATTTATGTAAAAGTAGTTGAAAACCCCTAGATACGTCACTGCTAACAAAATATATTGGGAATCCGTAAGCTTCCGTTTGCTTATAGTGAACTTCTTTATCTGACCTTGGGGGTCCTCTGCTCCCAGACGTTTGGCTGACATGGACCTGCATCTCTTGTCCTGCGCCATCCTGACGCACCTGTCGTGGCTCCTGCCGCCCTATCCCTTGACGTTTCCTGACCAGGCAACTCTTGGCTGTCCAACTCATCTCCTTCCGTCCATTTTGCCGTCAAGCAGAAGCCGTTGAAACCCATCTTTTCTGATTATGTGCCAAAAGAAAAAATTTCGTGACTTTCTACTCTTCACGATATTCTTCTGACATTGCATGAACAAAACCTTAAGATATTTTAAATTCAGTTAGTCTGTACATGGTCTGTTAAGTGATGTATTCATGATATTTTTGTAGTATGTAATCATAATTATTATTGAATGATTTTATCATTATAATTATTTGATTTGAAGTGAACTTTTAAATTATGTCGAAATATTTGAATTTAAGTGTTTGAATATAATGAAACATGAATGTGTTTAACAGTATGTTAAAATTTAAAAACAGTAATTAAAAACGTTAAATTGCTCATTTAAGATCCAATAAAGTTATTATTATTACAATAAAACAAAGATCAAAAGATTCAGATTTTTTTCTCAGATTTACAGACTTTACTATGAAAATCCTTAAATTGGTTACTTGGTGCTTGAATACTTGTTCCTTGGTACAGTAATTCTGTAGCACTTAAGCTATCTATATCCTCCACTGTAGTTAGTATTTCCAGGTCTCCCAAGTGAAATGAGCGTAAAAAACTACCAAACCCAGCCCAACACGCAATAAACTCAGTTGAACAGGGCGGTTTGCGGGGAATGGCCACTCCCCCCAGCCAAAAAAAAAAAAAACTTACCGCCCACCCCACACCCCAATGTATGAAGCAAAAAAAATCTTGCTCAAGTAGTTAAAAAATACTTCATATCATCTTATGTTGCGAGGTAGCACCTCCTCATATAATCATCGATGCCCCCCACTGAACTTCCCTACCCCATTGTCCCTCCCCTCCCTATTTTAAAATGCCTAGATACTGTATTCATCTGGGTCTATGAAAGAAATAGTTTCAATTGTATGCATCTGCTTATATTGATGTAACGAGGTCAAATTGCCTTTCTAATTTCCAATAGAAAGTTAATAATATTATATAAAAGCAAATATTAATTAACGTTTATTATCACAGATTGTGAAACACAGTCAAATGACTGTGTTAGTAAATACAGGAAGCAAGAATTAAACACTTTTTTATTGTCATCAATCAAGCACGTGAACTAAACACTTTTTTATTGTCATCAATCAAGCACGTGAACTACGAATTGATTTGCCAGTTGCTAAAAATGCACTTAAAATCATATAACTAAAATGGTTAAAAAACGTTTTACAATTTTTAAAATTATGGGCGGGGGTTGCAGGCTGGCTGAGCCCATCCCCCTCCCCCTCTGAATCTGCCACTGAAGTAGGCCTAATTTGCATTGAGAAGGTATTTGCATTGAGTGAGCAAGTAATACTTTTTTTTTAAATCAAATTGATAGCACATAGAAAAACTTTAATACATGACACTGGAGTGATTAAAAAAAGTAGTCCTGTTAGTCTGAATAAATACGGTATTGATAACAGGTAACGTTGAGGCAGCACCCTGAGGCTATACTTTAAATATGTAATTGGCAATGAAAGCTTGTGTCTAGTAAAAAAAGAGTGACTTGCTTACAGACCGCGCATTCCTCCACACTTAAATACGGTACAGGCACAAGTTATTATTTTGGGTTTTTTGGAAGAGCTAATAAGATAGAAATTTTTTAATAATTTGGGTGTTTATTTGTACAAAAAAAAGTATTATTTAGAATGTTCATTTGTTTAAAATTAAAATATCTTAAAATTGAAAAAAATTAAATTTCTTAAAATTTGGAAAAAAAAATTGAATACCAAGATGCGATTCGAACTCACAACCTTAAATTCATTTGAACACATCCTTAAACAACTGCGCCATCCATGCGACGTTCCCTATTACTGTTGTGGTAATGGCAGTAATTTACTATACAGTCCTTGCAGACAGTGAAACCCCTGTTTTGTCTTGTAGGTGTAGGGGAACCCTTGGGTTCGACTTTTAAAAAGGGCGATGAGTGTTTGTTGGAAATCTCCTCAAATTTATGTGTACAAAATTTCCTGCAAACCTCTGTTCAAATATGGCGACGCTGGACGCTTTTAAAGTTTTGGTAACAAGAACAAGAACAGCAGTGAGGCTCTGAGGTCATCACCTTGGGCGGACCCAATTACATCTTTATAAAGTTAGTCTCAGAGTGCTGCCTCATCCTACCTGTTATTAATATGCGAAATCTTATGAATACATCTGACATGATAAAACACTTTATAGTAGACAGACACCACTCGATTGATGGTGGAAGTGATAAAACACTTTATAGTAGACAGACACCACTGGATTGATGGTGGAAGTATTTAAGGCGAGCGTAAAAGGTCAAAATGCATGTGTGTCCAATGGCGCATGGTGTATGTATATATTTACTCTGATACAGTTCTAGCCAAATTTGTCAATTCATTTCCATTGTTACTCACGTATGTCCTGTTGGTTTCATTGATAATTTGTTATCGGTAGTTTCATTGATAATGTTTAGTCATCAAACAAAATCTCAACTAGACCTGGCCACGTATATTAATATATCTGGTAGTTAAGTTTGTTTGTGTTAAAGGCCACTCGCATGTTAAATATAAAATTCTAGTTGGAATAGTCAATTCATTCCCATTTGTTACTCATACGTGTACTGTAGTTTCATTGATAATGTTTGGTCATCAAACAAATGTATTATTAAATTTATGGTAGTAGTTAAATTTGATTGTGTTGCCGTACTCACTGCATGTGATAGGCGTCGTCCTACACATTTCCATGAAGAACACAATGGCTTGCACACAGCGCATTGTTTTCAATGACGATCCATTCAGGCTGCCACGGACAATTAGCAGATGACATCGTCTTGCGCTCATAGGATGCGAAGTTGTATTCATCGTATGATGGTCGTACAAGTGGCTTAAGGTCTACTCACATATTCAGTAAAGAATTAAGGAAGCAATCAAAGCTTCTGTCTTACAAGATAGATAAAACATAAGAATTGAACTTTATATTTTAATAAATAATTAATACTGTATCCAGAATCAATAGTGGTATAGAATTGTAAATTAAGTACTGTATCTTAATGCTGTTTTATGAATTGCTGGTTTAAATAAATTAGTTATGAATTACAGCAAGTACAGTTATATAGAATATGAAAGAGTTTGCGGTTACTTTTATTCCCGAAATATCTTGGCTGTCTGAATATAACAATGGCAGGTGTTTATGGGAATTTATAACAATGGATAAGTTTTGAATATCATAATGAGTGGGAATTTGCATGAATAATGTCAATTCCTTTCGCATGGTGGAGCATTTACAAATGTTCTACAACTAGTTTACGTCATAACCTATTAAAATGGAGAAACTGAAACGGTCGTGACTCTACCTGGAAAGATATTTCCTAAGAAGTGCTAACAGTGATCCTTCTAAATACAATGGGTTGACTTATTTTATATAGCTTGAACTTTATTTAGAATGGTGGTTGCTTTACTATACTAATATTGCAATCACCTTCCTGATATCACTAATAATACAGTAGACCGCTGATTGCACATGCAAAATTTCGCCAAATGTAACCTACTGTAGGTTACAAGATTCGCTGCATTTGAATGTGTTTTCAACCTTTTTAAGGTCAGGTCAATTGACTTGAAATGCCTTTTTATATCCCTGCATGTCCCCCTGTAAGGAGTGGAGTGGGTGGGACATAGGAGGGTTTCATTGGTTCACCTTTTAATGCGAACCCACTTTGATGAACCAAGCCACTCATGGACTCAAAATAATGACCAAATTTACATGGTAGGATGCTTTATGGGCTCAGCTCCCTGAACCCTCTTCTCCCCCTCACCACAGAAGGTGTTCCTCTGGACTCCACCAGCTTGCCTAGGAACACAGGTCTTTTGGCTTTCGTAAGAAATACCCTTAATAAATCCTTGTTATAGGCCTACCCTCCTTCATTTCTAAGGTTTAGTCTAATCAAGGATTTGTTCTAATAATCTACTTATGTTTTTGTGTGGGTTATCATTGATTTAGGTCAGGGCACAATGGGCAATGCTGCTATTTCCTTATTGTTTTCCCTTTAGCAGTATAACCATCCGCAAACAGTATATTATTACAATATTAAATATCGTTGCTCTACTTTTTATTTAAAAAAAAAAAAAATCCACCCACCAATCATCTTTATGAATACATAATTTGTGTTCCATTGCGATTGGTTGATTCTTTAACATTCAGCTGCCTTGATATCTGTTTGATATTATGTTTATTGTTATGGTTGTTTTGTTCTTACTACAGATGGTTCAACGTTGATACTTCCTGATAGTCACTGCATAAGAGTGGTCCTAGTCGAAAATTGCGGTAGACTTGCTGCAGCTCCAAGATCAGGAATTGTCCATAGCTGAGTGTCTGTGCTATGTACACTATTACCACTCAAGGACTTACTAATTTACGGTTTCTGGATTACAACTCTGAGACTTGCTGATTTCCTGCAGAGAGCTGTTAAATGATTATATCCTTCACAACACTTTTGTTGATCATCGATTAGGTTGCAGTTACACCAGCGAGGACTTTTAACAAGTAAGAAAGCTTGTAATTAAATTAATTCTTTTTTCCAAGTTCAAAAACAATATTATAATGGTGTTACTCACTTATTTAAAAATTAAATGAAATGAATTTATTTATTCACAGAATTAAGAAAGCTTGTGTCTCAATATATTTGGAAGGTACTATTTTACTTAATGTATAGCAAGTAAAAGTATTTTAAGTATATGCTATGATTGGTAATAAAGATACCATCATGAATTTTTTATGCTGATTTGTTCTAATGGTATCATTGAAAATTCTGTATTTTAATTAACTTATTTTTTTATGATATTATGACGGATTATTATTCTTTTTTTTATTTTGATTTTTGATTTCATACATGTCATTGAATTCAAAATTTTGGCTGGGCCCCTGGGGTCCCACAGTAGCCATATTGTTCCTTAATAGCCTACTCTCGCGTAGGAGTTATACAAGGAGTCGAGCTATCCGAATCCAATTAATACCTGACATATTCAGATTTGAGCCTTTATTATTTATAAGAGAAAAGGTGTTACTCAAGTTAATTTATTTGTTTAGCAAGAAGAGTACCATAAAACCTTGAATAAAAGCCCTGGTTTCTTTTTTTTGCCAAATTTACACATGCTTTTTTTTCGAGATGGGCATCCTTTCGAGGCTACTTTTGCAAAGTAAAGTATTAAGGAAACTTCTTTTCAATATAAATGCTGTAAATTTTGGGAATTACTACTATAAAACTATAAATGTGGCAAAGACAAACCAAACCAGTCACTCGTCACGAAAATCGATTTTGAGTTATTAATACAGTGTTAGAGAGTAAAATAATAGCTATAATATGGTAAAAAGATCATTCAAATCGGACATTTCCTTATGAAGTTACAAGCATTTAACCACACAGCTGTTTAAGGAACATATATGAAAAATTAGCCGTCAAAGTTTATGATTTCAGGCATTTCTCATGCAGAAACTATCTTTAAATCCTAAAAAGTATTGTTTTAACATTGAAAATGGGGAAAATAACAGCATAGAATATATCAAGGTTAGTTTGGTGCAATAAAATAGATTTTTAAAAATTTGACATTCCAGCATGTTTTGGCCATTTTCTCTGAAACACGATTTGCGACGAGTGACCAGTTTGGCTTGTCTTTGCCACAAATTGAGACACTGTAGCACAGTTTGTATAAGGGAGTGTATTAACCGGAATTAAATCACCTAAACTACCGTATAAACCAAGCATGGTTTGAATTCATTTCATTTATTTTAAATTCATGCACAGTGTATGTATTGTACTGTACTATCTCGAAAAGAAGCCCATAAATATTTCTCTGTCTCCTACTAGTACATTATAGAATAGTGACCCTTCTTGAGTGTTCTAGAAGGTCGGCTGATATTTCATGGGCCCTCTAAAATATATGAAATAACCTGATGATTTAATCAGTGAAGTCTCTTTCTGAGGATTAGGGAGTGGAGTTGTTTGTAGTTGTGAGAAAGAGTCCTGCTGTCTCACGACGAATTGGACCTAGGACCCCAGGATTAGAAGGCAAACATCTTAACCAACCACTAAGCTTCCATAATATATATCAGATATTTAATATGTAATTCAGTTCATAATACATGAGATTCATGCTGTTTTCCTTTTCAATTTCATTTATAGAAGAGCATAATGGCAGTTGTTGATGAATACCCAAATTATCGTATCCTACTTGAGGATAATCGTGATACACTTGTAAGCACGATTGATGTTATGCAGTTTTTCGCGGAGCTTCGCACTGCGAGTGTATTCAATGTGGAAGACGAGCAAAGCATTACGCAAAATGTAACGCTATCATCAGATAGAGCAAAAGCAGGTATTTTAAACTTTTTTTTTTGTAGCTGTCTCTGAGGGTGTGTCATGAGGTCCTTGGGTTTGTTCACTAAATTGTCATTAGTTTTAATATAATTATGCTGATTGAAAATAATGTAATTACTTTTCGAAGTGTTGAATGACAGTTTATTAAGTTTAAACCATGTAGAGACCTTAGTCAAGTTCTCTTTTGACAAATTAAAACAGAAGTATGCCAATTATTATATATAGTCACGATGTGCCTATATATGGTCATGGTGTGATGTCATCATTACCATATTTAGGCATGTCACATGGTTTTTTTGTCATATAAAATTTGAGAGGGCTTTACATATGTAGCGTATCATTGCTTGAAATGGGTGTTATTAGCTGTTTACAGTAGTAGCCTAGGTTCCAGGCCCTAATTTTGGGTTACTCACTCTTTATTGCACTTAGTGCGTGCCATACCTAATTTAATTGGCGTCCCATACTCGATTTCTGTCCAGAATGATAAAAATATTAAAAAATAAGAGACTTGTGGCAAGTCTAGATGTTTATTACATTAGCACTATAGTCCTTTTGCTAGATAAAGTAGTAATAAGTTTGTAGATTTGTAAAGCACTAGTATCTATCAAATAAGATGCTTATGGCGCTTTCCACTAAGCCCCGCCCCCTTGAATATGTTGGTAACGTTGGTAAAACGACAGCGTTTGTGGGACAAGCACATATTCCTGGCATTGGTCTGATTGGTCAATTGTTCATTTTGATTGGCACTCAAGAAATACCAATTATCTGCTAGTGCACAGATACCATTTGAACTGTTCAAGTACCAGTTGAAGTGCATATATTATTACATTATTAAATCTCTTTCCACTCTGAAATTACACTCCTCACATTAAGATGTAGTACCCAGGTGCATATAGTAATTATTGGGATGCTAATTTCTTAAAACTTCTGAATAAAATGCACTTTATAAATTCATGTTATTATATTTTACTTTGAACTTCATAAAATTTTTTTAGTGGCATATCACTCTACTGAAAAAAAAAAAAACTGCACCTATTAGCTCATAATCAGAACACCTTTAAAACCGCAATTCTATGGAGAATGCAGCACCACAACATACGTTGAGAAAATATCCTGGACTGGTTGAGAATCATTATCATGGCAACTATTAATCAGTTTCTGATACTCTGAAGGCTACATTCTTCTCACCCCCCATTCCTACGTAATTATTAAATTACTATACACAACAACATAATTGAGTAACTAGACAAACTGTTGACAGGATCCCTATCTACTATAGAAGAAAGAATTTGTCTCGAAAGAATCACTTAATAAATGATAATAAAAAAAAAAAATGAATATGAGCGTATAAAAAAGGTAATAAATTGTGTACAAAAAATTAAGAAAAAAAAGTTTGTAAACAAAGTGATAGAAATAAAGCTGCCTTTGACCTTGAGATGGTAAAAGTTGTTGTGTGATCCGCCTAGGCTTATTTCAATTTCAATTAATCGCTACTCAGCACAAAAAAATCATTACTGGAGCAGTAAGTTCATAGTGTAGGACTATATGGTCGGGAAGTTCTTGATATAAATGGGGGTCAAATTCCACATTACAGGGCTCGAGTAAAAAGTACTAGATTTCGTAAGGTGGTACGAAGGAGGTGAAAGTGATTAGATTGTATTGATGAAGTGACCATGAAAGATGCTCTTTCAGTTTTAGAACCAGATTGATAGTGATAGGATATCCTGTTGCACGTTCTGTCATCTGTTTATAACTATCGATTCAATGGATCGGCTTGCTCTTGAAACAATTCATATCGCTTTTGCAAGCTGTCACTGAATCGTAGCTTTGAACATCCAGCCGGTCTTAAACTAAAAGGCCAAGAAAACCTCGTGTTGCCAAAGCCTGACTGACTGAGTCTCACCTTTTTTTTGAGCAAAACTCTATTGTTTTGTCGCTCCAATTAAAGACCACTTTTGGGGAAATGTTTCCATGGTTTATAGCAGCTTTGGTCTCTAATTAGAATAATAACGATAATAGACATTTGTTTATATGGGACCACAGAAAAGTAGTCTTTAATTTGAAGGGTTTTTAGTTAGAGGGAAACCTGTATTTGTAAATTATGTTTTAAAAAAATCTCTTTTCACTGTGTATATTGGAAAAGAAATATTATTTTTTGGTTTTTTGTTTTAATTCAATTTAGCTGGCTTAAAAAGTATACAGATTTATGTAGCAAACAGAGAGATTGCCAATTCCTAAGTATACACAGCCATTCTTTCTCTTTACACCGTTATTATCATTTCCCTTGATTAGATTTAGCGTGTATTTTTAGAGTTTCAGGAACTAATCAATTTTACGGACTTGTAAATATGGCTGCAACTAATTTGCCAAGGCTTTTTTAAACCGGTGTGTAGGTGTAGAATGAGTCTATGCTCCAATTCACATACTGTAGTTGCACCTTTGCCAAGAGGATGTATCCACGGCGTCTTTCTGTTGGCCGGGGCTGTCAGGATGTCTGGCTTTCTGTCTGTCTGTTTGCAAGATTACACAAAAAAAAAAATGAATGGATCATCATAAAATTTAGTGGAATGGTACATAATAGTAGAAAGACACCATTAAAATTTTCGGAAGAAAAGGTTAAAGGTCAAGTTCAGAATTTCGATTTTTACCCTCTAGCATAAAAGAAAGTAATGGAATTGCCTGTCGCATTCAGGCAGCACTCAAGAAAACAATGTGCTTGAATATGACGAGCGGTTCCATTATTTCCTTGAGTGTATGCTGCAGTTTCGCCCATCATGTACGGCCTGCATATTATTGGTAAGTTTAGGCATAGGGCAGATGTACTGTGCTTTAGTTTAATGATGAGATCATAGGAAGGAAAAATTCATGAGATGTTTATATAATTTCAGAAAGCATAGTAGTAGAAACATTGGTGTTGGTCAGTATTTGTATATAATACTGCTGGGTGACTTTGAGGAAATGCAGACGTGGTAGCTGATATAAAAAGCAAATCAATTGAATAGGAAAGTATAGATGCCAACTGTCAATAAAATCAGGCTCTGCAATTCTCTCATAAAATAACTAAAAATATATGATTATCCAAAAAAAAAAAACACACCTTTGTATTGCTCAAAACCTCAACTAAAATATTAGCTTTTTTAGGTTTGCAGAATTTTTTTTTTTATTATTTTTTTTTCACCAAATCCAGATTTGTTAATATTATTGTTATTATAAACTATGAAATTAAAATCTCAAATTTTATTTTTCAAGTTGTTAAGTTTAGAGTGGCAGATCCAGGATTTTGAAATAGAGTTAAAATTGAATGTAATTCTTTCCCCAATTTGTTGTTTAAGGGGTGAGAAAAGCTACTCCCTCCCATTGAATCTACCTGTACCTTTAGGGAGTGGAGAGAGCTGACTACCCCTCCCCCACCCCCCCCCCCTTTATTGAATCTACCTTTACTTAACACTTACAGTGACCGACTGTATATTTTATTTGGAACTACACACAGTTGGTTAAATATACCGTAGACTCACAACACCTTATTTATATTTTCATTCTTCAAATTTTTTTGATTAGAATTTCCTTCCTTCCTCAATTAAAATTAAACATATCCTTCTTTTAATATTATAAACTTCCAAAATTTCAATCCAACATATTTGCTTGTGGTATGTAGTTCCTCACATGTCCAGCCAAGTAGATTTCAACTCTACTGTCATTCCCCTCCCCCTAAAGACATTGAATCCCACTGGAGACAACTGTAAAACTAAAAAAAAGAAGTTGTATTAAATTATTAAATTAGGAGATGACTTAATCAATTTCACGTTCTAACTCATGCTATAAACAAACCCTAAAGGCCTTAAATCCCACCGGAGACAACTGTAAAACTAAAAAAGAAGAAGTTCTATTAAATTATTAGATTAGAAGATGTCTTAATCAATTTCACATTCTAACACATGCTATAAACAAAATGAAACAAGGTAAATGTTTTCAGACAATTTATAGAATTATTTCTGTAAACATCCATCGGCAGTCCACGTGTTCATTTCATTAATGGTGTACTGAGAATTACTTATACAGTAATATTTGAAGTGATATTTGTTTTTGTTGTAATTTAATTTACATGATTTAAAGTAAACAAATTACAGCAGAAATTACAATTTGGACAACCAGTATTTACTAACAAGCTTAATAAGGAAGTTGGAGAAATTTCAAATTCCTAAGCATAAGCTTTGTTTCTTGTTTTTGCTATATGTGGCAAAGACAAGCCAAACCAGTCACTCGTCGCAAAAAT
>NW_022716874.1:133095-158939 GCF_011630105.1 Anneissia japonica
TCGGACATTTCCTTATGAAGTTACAAGCGTTTAACCACACAGCTGTTTAAAGAACAATATATGAGAAATTAGCCGTCAAAGTTTATGATTTCAGGCATTTCTCATGCAGAAACTATCTTTAAATCCTTTAAAAAGTATTGTTTTAACATTGAAAATTGAGAAAATAACAGCATAGAATGATGTGTAGATATATAAAGGTTTAGTGCAATAAAATAGATTTTATTTAATTTGACATTCCAGCATGTTTTGGCCATTTTCTCTGAAACACGATTTGCGACGAGTGACTGGTTTGGCTTGTCTTTGCCACCACAAATATTATTTATCATCATTTCCTTAAATAAAGTTATGTGTCTACTAGAATGCCGGAACTAATATTAATATAAAGTTTGCCTTGTAATAATAAAGACTATATATAGGCCTATGGTACGTCAGTAGTTCATGATGAAATCACAGGATGTTAATATTTTCTGTAAGTGTAGCAGTATAAATATTGGCTCATGGTTAAGCGTTTAAATATTATGGCTGGATCCCTTGGGAGTGCAGTCTTATTTTAAATTATTCATTTATCAATTTTTGGTCCTGCGATGGCGTGCATTTCAATACTTGGAGTATGTATTATACTATCTTATCTGAGATAATTAGTGGACCTTTGGGTTCATCCATTTATTGTTTATTTATTTATTTATTTTGGCACACATACACAAGAACTAAGGACTGCCAAGAGCAAATGTGTCTAAAACACACACATTTTGGGCAGTGAGAAAAATCCTGCAAATTGACTGGGATTCAACCCAGGACCACAGGGATTGGTAGGTAGGCAAGCATCTTAACCACCAATCTATTCAACTCCATTAATTTTACTTCATAACTATAATTCCGTACTCTGTACATTAATCACAAGTTTCCAAATAGTCATGGAAATAGAGCCTGCAAAAAATTTAACAGGCACACCTCTACCCCAGGAGAAAGAAGTATCCCGAAAATTTACACACCATGGAGGAGCTAGAAGGGGTCCCTCTGTATCGTAGAGATCACTTCCAGGTGAAGGGATACAGACATCCCATGTAATATAGAATTTAAAACCCAGGAGAATGAGAAAACAGGGAAATCATTTTGAGGTGCGTGTTGTTCAACCTTTCATGGGAAGCAACGTATTAGTCTCAAAAGTGAGAGGGATTTACTACGAGTTATTTACGCTTGTTGTTTACCAATTAATTGCCAAGTGAACTTTCTTTAAGCCTGATTCCGTGCAAAGACCTTGTGGAAACTTTCACTTTGAGGCGAGCACCCAAATACAGTAGAAGCGAAAGTCTGCTATTAGTGTTTAGAAATCGAAAATCTCATTGAAAATTATCAGGGAAGTGCATCAACAAATAAGCAAATTTATTAATATACTTTATTTCATAAATTGGTCAGTAAAACTGCTGATTAATCAGTTATGACATGTTGGCCATGAGGTCTGCCAACTCTGGATTCATTATTCATTAAAAAAATTATATAGACAGGTTATTTTTGAAAATAATTAGCTTTCTTATCAATTTTTAACATTCTGTTGACAGAGGTGACAGCACATTTTTGCTGCTTTTTTGGCAAATCCTTATCTTCTGCCTATTCCTTGTATAGTTTTGTGATGTGTGTAGTTATAATGCAAAAGGTAAAACAAAAGCATATGTTATTTTTATTCTAATCCAAAAGCAAATGAATAAATGACAGTCTAATATTTTAAAAACTGAAAGGTCCACTGATTAATCTCAGATAAGATAGTATAATACCTCTATGTTTGTATTTTATGAAACTGTACCACTTTGAAAAACAGTACACAAGTACTGAAAGTGCATGCAGTAGAAAGACTGAAATAAATAAATAAATATCTACTCCAAGTATCGAAATGCAGGCCATCATGTTGGTACTATTTAATATTTCAACATTAATTATGTCATCATCACAAATATAAAATTATCCATATTTGCAAGCCTATATTAGTACCAAAAGTGTTTAACCAATCTAAACTTTACCTCTAGTAGGTGACATAGCTGTGAATACGTTAAACTAAAGATCAAAGCATTACTACTGCTACCTACAATAAACAGAGAAAGCTCCTTTGAAGCTTTAAGTCCATTGTTAAGCAATGGGTTACACCTCCGTGGTAGGATGGACCAGTTTTGGGAACTGTCAATATATATAGTATTGGAAAATATTAAACCTAATTTATTACTTACATTTACAGGCCACATTATCATTTTCAGTTTAATGCCTTTAAACCTAAGACATATTGGAATGTTTCACAATTTTGTACACGATCATTTAAAATTTTAAAAGAAATGAAAAAAATGAGAAAAAGTCTAGAAAATCAGCTAGCCCTGGTCTGTCACTACCATGGTATTAATATACATGAAAACACAAGTTATTTTGTAATAATATTCAGTGTTATTATTTAAAATCTAATTACATATATTTAGGCTGAAAAACAAATACAGAAAAACTAGGGTGGGGAAAAATGAAGCACATGCTGCATATTTGTCTAGTGGACAAGTAATGCAAAATCGCATCCAGGAAATGAAATATAACTTTATGTGAGATTTGGTAGTCAGGGGCGGATCCAAAGATGTCCAAAAGTGTGGGCCAAAAATGGGGCTGATTGAGATAAATCTACATTAAGGGTCCGGGGAATGCCCCACAAAATTTTTGTGTTGTAGACGCCCGAAAATATCCTCTGAGGAGTTTTGGGCAACCATTTTTTTCTTTCTTTCTTCTGTTTTTTTACCTTCCAAAAGAGGGGAGGGTGTCAGGGCCAACCTCCCCCCCCCCTAAATCCGCCTGTGGTAATTGTCCACAGAAAGCGCTGACACAGAAGTTGGAATTCCTGTTCTAGTATATAGTTTATCAATATGATCAGTCCTTCGGAAATTAGCTTGGTGGTTTTATACTTACCGATTTTGTTTAGTTATGAAACTAAATAGTTGCCCACTTTGCTGATAATATTTGTGATACGTCTCATAGTTCTATTTTGTTATATTTATGTACGTGTAGATTTTATGTATAAAATAAGAAAGCAGTGAGAAGACAATGTATAAATTATTGAAGATTGACTGAAGAACAGAAATTTATTAAAATAAATAAAATATAGTAAAATGGGCATTTCGATAGCTCTTGCTATCTTCATCAATGGTATTAACTGATCATAATTAACCAAATAGAATGTACAATCTGGCGATTATACTACACAAAACTAAATAATGGAAAATTATTTAATTTTTAACATATTTTAAATTCATTAAAGTTTTAAAATGTTACAGAAGTGAAACTTTCAAATTCAGTATTAGTAAAGTGTGTTATGCAGTTTTCTCTAAGTTTAGTATTTATTAAAATCTACAATTTTTTTTTTAACTTTGTTTTGTTTTGTATGTATATGGGTATGCTATTCCAAAATAGATTTGATTGATTGATTGATTGGATAATTGCCGTAAGAAATGGGTGGCAAAAAAGGAAAAATCAACTGTAAGTCGTATGTGAATCTTGCCATTTAGTGTGATGGGCTTACCACCATGAGATAACAGTCAGGAATTTACTCTTCCACTTTTCTATAAGTTACGTTGTAACACTTTATTCAGGAAACAAAAGTTGTGCGCCCACTATATTGTTGTCACGATTGGAACTTAACGTTAATACCTCAGCACGTTGAACTCTAGCTGTTAAGTTCACACTTCATATTTATATCTGGTTTCCTGGGTGATTTTTAAAAAATAGGTAGTTTCTATTTTGAGTGATATTCAAATTCAACTATTTTAAAATGTAGTTTAATCTCAGGGGCAGGTCCAGAATTTTTCAAATGGGGGTGGGAGTGGGTGAGGGGCACAACAGTCTCAGAATAGGTAAGGGAGTAGCACATAATATTGATTTGCATTGAAATTTATAAAATTTAGTGGCAAATGCGTTTCTATTCCATTTTACTATTCTTTGGTTGATAAGTAATCATGTACCCCCTTACTGGATCTGCCCCTGAATCTAAACCTCTAAGATCATGAAATGTGTGGAAAAGTAACTAAAGAGAGATGTGTATACACAGTATTCTGTATATTCTTTTTTTATACTCAAATATAAATTTGTTATGGAAGTGGAAAAAATAAATATTAACACAACAAACAAACAAGACTAAAGGTTTGGTTAATATTTAATATAGGGAAAATAGACCATGAACTGTATCTTACTATTTGTTTAATTTGTGTTTAAATTGTATATTCTTTTCGTTATTATTCTCAGTTATAAATTTGTTAATGGAAATGAAAAATATATATATTATTATATGAAAAAATAAACAAACAAGAGCAGAAAGAGGGTTATTTAAAAGGGAAAAATGATCACGAACTGTATGTGGGAAGTGCCTAAACATGTGTTTATTCTGTATTCTTTTTTGTATTATTCTCAATTAAAATTTTTTTTACACTGAAATGTAAAGAAACAAATATTTACATGAATAAACAAACAAGACCAGAAAGTTGGGTTATTTAAAGGGGAAAAAAATCATGAACTGTATCTTACTTTGTGGGAAGTGACTAAACAATAGATGTGTTTATTCTGTATTCTTTTTTGTATTATTCTCAATTAAAATTTTTTACACTGAAATGGAAAGAAACAAATATTTACATGAATAAACAAACAAGACCAGAAAGTTGGGTTATTTAAAGGGGAAAAAATCATGAACTGTATCTTACTTTGTGGGAAGTGACTAAACAATAGATGTGTTTATTCTGTATTATTTTTTGTATTATTCTGAATTATAATTTTTTTTTGCATGGAAATGGAAAGAAACAAATATTAGCATGAATAAACATCCAAAAAAAGACCAGAAAGATGGTTATTTAAAGGGAAAAAAATCATGAACTGTATCTAACTCTGTCGGAAGGGATTAAACCGAGATATGTATAAATGTTTGTATTACTGTATTCTCAATGATAAATGTCTTACGTGGAAATTGAAAGCAATAAATAGTAACATTATTATGAGCAAAACCAGAAAATTTTGATTAATTTAATGGAATGAAAAAAGGAATATTTTAATTCATTTAGGATAACAAGGTTGTAATGAAGATTTTAGTGGAAATCTTATGTAGAATTTTATATATCAATGCTTTGTTCATATTTAATTACCATTAAAAAGCCGAGCGGTTGGCCAAGAGGTATTCCTGATTCTTGATGTGAAGACGCCAGTTCAAATCCAGACAGTGTTGGGTTTTAATTGGGAGTCTGATCGTTTAGCTCCTCGAATAACCCTCACATTGATAGTTAACGATCGGTTAAGGACAATATTTGTATCCATATGTGTCCATTAAGTTGGGTGGCAGTGCATTGCGGCTACTGCTGGTCCCCAGGCCCCACCCAAATTTTTGATTTCCAGTTTGAATGAACCATTATTATTATTATTATTATCATTATTATTATTATTATTATTATTATTATTATTATTATTATTATTGTTATTGTTATTATTATTATTATTGTTATTATTATTTATTATTATTTTGTTATTATTGCTATTATTATTATCATTATTATTATTATTATTATTGTTATTAAATATGTTAATAAATTTATATTAACTAAATATAAAAGATAGTAATGTTCAAAATTTGGCGAGTTATAATCTATATAAACTATCAAACATTCACTTAATTTGATTTGCTCATATTAAATGTCAAATTCGTTATCAACTGTTTTTAAGACAGAATTGAATTCAGTTTTGTTGATTTACACAATTTTTAAATTATGTCAGCTAATTTTAGTCCCTGCAGTGATTTAAGAACAGTACAAATCTGTGTTATTGGTAAAGTAGTCATCAAAAATCACTTTATTGCATATGAGACAATAGAAAAAAAACATACATCAATCCTAGATCATGGCTAAAGCAGGCAGTCACTGCTTTGTACGACCGTCGAACGACGAATCCAACCCCGCTATTTGTGAGTGCTAGATTGCGCAACGCCACCGGCTGATTGTCGGTGGAAGTCTGAACGGATCGTCATTAATTTGATCCGTTGCGCACGCGTCGTCGTGTTGCTTTCTCCATAGAATCGCATTGGCCACAGTAAGTGCCCTGGCATTTGAAGGTGCACACACAAGGAGAAACGAAGTATCATTAAGTAAACTATAAAAAACTGCTTTTTAATAGTGACTAAGAAGCTAACTCCTTTATATAATACTATGTTTCATCAATCATTATCATTTACAATACAATAAAAGTAATGTGTAAAGGCTAGAGTACAGTATGTTCAAATAAGAATCTTTGAGTTTCTTTGTGTGATTCCTTGAAAATAATTTGAATGCACTTTTTATGTGGTGCTTAGAGTGCACATAGGATACACTGAAGGATTAACTGATTCAATTGATTTGACATCAAGAATTAAATATAAGGAGTGGAGCTGGTGTATAGTGGTACAATAAAATGCTTGCTTTCTAATCTTAAGCTCTTTGTGACTTTCGATTCTGAGAAAACACAAGCATAACACGCAACTGGCACTCGCCTAGCCTCATAAAGTTCAAGTTTAAGTTCAAGTTCATTTGTAATGTCACATGATATGGTATTGTATCTTCTGTCTCTGGAGAACAATGGAGTTTTGTGTCATGGATTAAATTTGGATTTCAAAACTAATCCACTTCCTTTGCGATTAGGGGTTTTTTTTCCTTTTTGCTTGATTAGAGAAACTGGATTTTAGAGAACTTTAAATTCTTAGAAATAAGAAATGTTTTAGGGTATTGGAGTTAGAAATACATCTGCTGCTGTTGCTGAATAGCTGTATTTATTATTTATGTAACATTTTTTCAAGGTTTAAATGCATAACAATTTAAATGTGCTAACAATAACCATGTTATATGATGGTGTTTAACTCATTCTACCCCAGTGATAGGGAGTAGTGACTCAAGCAGGTGTGTGGGGAAAGAAAGGGCTTTTCCCCCACCAGACAGGCATTAACGCTGCGTGACCTTAACAACAATATCCAAACGGCAGGGCTTAGGGGGAAAGATCCATTAACTAGAGCAAGACTGTTGGATTGGGAGCAGAGGCCCTTACTCACCTTTATCCATAATTATTAAAAACAATGATATGATAAAATGTACAAATAGGTTTATATGTTTTATGAAAATAATTATGTGGATTATAGTCTGAAGTAGAGTCAAGCATATTTACAGGAAATGTGTTGGGACTGTCTGTCCCACCTACACTTAATAAAACTGTGAACACTCAAAATAAATTTTAAATGAGTGTGCACTTTTCCACAGGCCAAGACCATGCATGTTAGATAGTACCCTAAAATAGCAGTTATTTCTATATTTAATTTAGCCCTACTTTCTACTTCAATTTATAATATTTTCTAGTTAAAAAAAAAAATTAAAGGAACAATCTCCGAAGTGCATTTAGCCTTGACGTGTCAGAATCGACATTTCTATTTTTGTCATTTTGTTTTCTCTTCGTCAACTGTTTTGTTGTTTTACGTGTTGGATTATTTGACTTCCGCGCGCTTGTGTTCACGACTGAGCCAACCGTTACGATTAGTTACAAGTTTCACTCAAGTGTCCAGAGAGTTTCAGAATCACTAATGAAATATAATTGGACTTAATCAGAGATTCCTTCCTTTAGGTATATAATATTCCTATTCCTCACAAAGCAGTGTAAAATATTATAAATGCAAGCAACTGTGTATTGTACCATAAGTTGTGTTGTTATTGTGAATAGATATATGTGAAAAGTGGTGACAATTTTTTCAAACCGACTGTACGAATGCAGGAACTCTTTTTCGATACTTGGATTGATTTTTATTGGATTTCATTTGGAATTATCAAATCATTTTGATCTATACCTTTTGCCTTCTACTGTAAGTTTTCAATTAAAATATTGTTTTTTTGGTTTTTTTAAATTAATATTTATAGAAGGTGCATCCAGTGTATCATAGAAGGTCGGCTGATATTCAGGGGCCCTTTTTAAATTAATAAAATAATGTGATTCTTTTATCAGAAAAATTTCTTTTATGAGGCATAGGGAGTGGAGTTTTTGAGTCATTTGAAATACCGCTGTGACATGAATTCAATTAATTCTTCTAATTCTACTACTACTGATACTACTAATGATTTATTGATTTTTCTTTAATAATTTTATAAAATTTATAAATGTCAATTATTTTTAACTTGTTTTTATCTTTTTTTACTATTTAGGTGTTTTTTTGGACAAGCTGGCGACCAAAGGGCAAATGGGATTTAAAGTATTTCTGGGAATGCTTGAGACACGCTATCCAGAACTCTACAAACAGTTGTCAGGCAAAGAAGCTGATCCTAAGTTGATAAATGGTAAGAAATCAGTACAGTTATCTATTTGGACTAAGTGTTAGGTAATAATATTAGGCTTACTACTTATATAACAATACTAATAATAATGTAAGAATTAAGTAAGTGATAGATCCAGAATTTTTTTGCAGGGTGGCGCAAGGGGTCGAAACTATTGTTAAGAGAGGAAGGTGTTGCGGTGTTCCCTTTACAAATTGTGGGAGTCTCTTTCAATAGGATTTTTAAGCATTTAAATCTTTTGCCTAAAAGGGTTTTTTTGATTGTGATTTTTTTTTTTTATTGGGTGGGAGGGCAGATGCCGGAAGGGGGAAGGGGGATCCGCCACTGTAAATAATAACATAATGTGGCAAACGATCACATAGAGTAAAGCAAACAACACAGTATGTAAACATTATGATTTTGTGGTGTATATATGTTCCAAAGTAATAATAATAATAATAATAATAATAATAATAATAGTGTAGTTTTATATAGCGCCAAATAATTCTAACATAAGATGCAGGGCGCAATTGATATGTGGACTAGGAACTCGATCAATGAATTTCTTCACCCCTAAGGGTCCCTTCGTGTCTGTGTTACCCGGTAATCCGGTACCAGCAACTCTCGTCGTCCACCACAGGGGCTGTCTGTTTCAGTACACCCCTGTTAACCGCTCAGCCATTTGACTCGCCATAATGATATAAACAGTACGCATATCTTTTAGAAATTTATTTGCAAATGTAAATGTAGTCGAATTTGATATATTAAAGACCACATATCAATATTGGTTGATATTAAGTAATTGATTGGTTGATTGATTGATCAATCGATTGATTGATTGATGGTTGATTGATTGATAAGGATTATTTGATTGATTGATTGATTGAATTTAAATGTATAATTTAAAGTCCAGACCACAAATATATTTCTTTTTAGAAAATCTAACATTTACTTTGGTTTTTGAAGGGAAAAAGATTAATCTGGTGTACAGCATTAATGAAGTGACACTTTCAATTGTTTGTCTGAATGTTTCTTTCAATTTGTGTCTGAATATTTTTTAGTTTGTTAGTGCAATTCATATAAAAATCTTTAAATATTTATATTCTAATAGCTGCTCTTTTACTCCATAATCTCTGCTTATCTTTCTCATTCAGATTAGAAAATTTATAAGTCAAATTAATACACAACAAGTTATTTATGTTAATTGAATGATTACTTGATAATGAATAAATTAGTGAGGGACATGTACCAGCAAATGCTAGACTCCAAATTTAAAAATTGTTAAAATTGAAAACAAAAGTGAAATTATAACAAACGTCTCTGCACAGCATATTATATACTGTGCATTAATTATTGTTTATAAACACTGAGCCATTTAGTTATATTGCTTTATTAAATAGCAAATACAAAAATAGCCTATTAAGTTGACTTAGTAAATCAACAGCCTAGTAATTAATAATAAAATATAAAACACAAATAATTTGTTTCTGATATCAAACATATTTACTTATCTATGAAATATGAATTATAGCAAAATTTTTATGTTCAAGAAATATTCATAATTCACTGCCTTTTCAAAAACTTTATTTGCCATCTGCTGTTGCAGTACCGTAGGTTTGCTTATATATTTTTGAGTAGGTACTTCTTTAATTCCGACGCACCTAAAACTTTCAGTGTTATATTACTAATTTTTATATTCTCTTTTTTATGCTAATTTAAAAGCATTTGTAGTATGAATGGTTAAGGATAATATGGGACAATCAACCCTGTAGCCAAAAGGGAAAGGGGCAAGGGTGGCCATGCTTTTCTTCTAAGTTGTTGTCCCCTGCTGAAATAAATGCTGTAAATAATTAAAAGCAAAAAATTATTTTTATAATAGCAAAAACAATTATTGGGGGAAAATATTGGGTGTTTCTCTGTTGGTATTTGCTTTGATGTGAAAATAAGTAGATATTCAGCCCCATAGCCAAGCCAAAAGGAGAGGGGACAGGGGTCATTTAAGCCCTTCTAGTACTTGACCCCTCCCCCTTCCCCGATCAATGAGTCTAGCTATGTGGCTGGGGACAATATAAATATAGGGAGTGAATGTGGCAATTGTGACAACCTAAAACCAGTTGAGATTTTTTTTTTTTTTTTTTTGCAAATTATGCAAATTAGATGACTTCCTTTAAAGTATGATAGATAAAAAAAAAATAGGCTATTTTCGGCTATGAACTAATATGTCTAATATAACTGCAGTACCTGACATATTATTATACTGAATGTTCCATATGTTCCAAAATAAAACAATTTTCAATCAATCAATCAATCAAATGCATTTATATAGCACCAGTATCCATTAATAATGTTCAAAGGTGCTCGACAAAGAAGAAAAAAAAAATCATAAAAAGGGATTCAGTTGGGAATTGCACCGATGACCTCCAGATAACTAAGATAAGATAAGAAGATAAGATAACTTTATTGTTCCACAAGGGAAATTCTTCTGCTCGTCATCACATATTATATTAAAAAATGTAAAACAAATATAAGAACATACAAAACAGTCACTATAGAAAATATAACAATTTACAAGTAAAATACAATGACAACCATCGAAAAAATAATTGAATTACAATTATGATTATTTTTAATTATTATTATTATTATTATTATTATTATTACTATTATTATTATTATTATTATTATTACTATTATTATTATTATTATTATTATTATTATTATTACGCAGAAGAACAATATTCAGATGGTGATTGCATAAGGAGATTAATTAACAATGAGGTTTTTGACCTCCCCTGACTTGTTATCGTACTGAATGCTTAGTACATTCCCAAATACATTTTGCGAAAACAACATCATGTAGGTCAAACTATCAGGTTGCCTTAACCACTAGACCACCAAGCTTGCGCTTAGTGGTTACTATTGAATCGGAACCCCAAGGAGCCGCAGATACTGCAATGCTATTCAGATAATGTTTCTGTGAAGAGATAGATTTAATAGGAATGATGTTTTTGACCTATCTGATGTTGTTTTCGCAAAATGTATTTGGGAATGTACTAAGCATTCAGTACGATAACAAGTCAGGGGAGGTCAAAAACCTCATTGTTAATTAATCTCCTTATGCTATCACCATCTGAATATTGTTCTTCTGCGTATTTGTGGATCAATAAATATTTAATGGTGTATTTCAGGATGTACCGACAGTATGTTTTTTTCTTTAAGTGTCATTAAACACTTTGTACTGAGTGTGCTGAAATATCAGCTTCCTCTAGTCCTCATAATAATTAACTACTGTTTTTACCTTTAGGATATTCAAATACTCAGTATAAACTTTCAGGAGGGTAGGCTGATTTTGGTTGGGGGGGGGGGGGCGTGAACAGTGATGACACTAGCAGGGGGAATTCTTCCCCCGTCGAACAGGCCTGGACCCCCTGTCGTTCGACGAACGACTAGGTCATCAGATCAAAAATTTAAAAAAAAAAAATTTGCCTATCAAAATAACATCATTTTGATTGCCAATCCCTAATATTGTGATCTGAAAGCACATTTTGGACCATACTGAGCTATAAAAATTCTCTCTCTGAACACTACCACTGACCAGGCATTTTTTATTCCAGGCTATCGACAAGGCTTCGTGCGACATGGCCTAGGGGTGCAAACATTGAAAATACATAACTAATTCTCTATTCCAATGACAACTTAAATGGTCATTTTTGGTATTTTAACCCACTTGGTTGAACTAATTTAACGTCATGTGGGGTGCGTTCCCACCCCCAACCATAACCATAAAAAGGCTCATTTATTGTCCTAATCTATACAACTTGTCTGTGTATTAAAAGGCTTTATTATTGGCAAAATCAAAAAGTAAAAATTTAATATTTTTATTATCCGTTTATCAATATTGTTATAATTATTATTTAAATGATTGTTATTAATACTAATAATAATAATAATAATAGTGTAGTTTTATATAGCGCAAAAAATCCATCTAATTTAAGATGCTCAGGGCGCTTGAAATGTGGACTAGGAACTCGATCAATGATTCTTTGCCCCTAAGGGTCCCTTCGTGTCTGTGCTACCCGGTAACCCGGTACCAGCAACTCTCGTCATCCACCACTAGTACTAGTACTAGTAGTATTGATATTATTATTATTTATTAGTATCATCATTATTATGCAGAGATTCCCTCCAATCAAAGACCACTTTTGGGACCAGTGTTTCCATGTCATTAGCAACATTGGTTTCTAATTAGAACATTAAAAGATAATTCATTAACTGAATGTTTTTTTCTTTCTATATTGATATGAAATTCTGATATAAAGATAAATTGAAATTAGACTTTATGGGACCGCAGAAAAGTGGTCTTTAATTGGAGGGTCTTTAATTAGAGAAAGACTAGTATTTATTATATTTTTTTAATTGTTATTATTATGATTACATTATTAAATTTTAGTGTCATTGTGATCAGCATCTTTGTCGTCGCCTGATCATTATTAATAAAAATATCATTCAATGATTTTTTTATCATTATTTTTAGCAAAGGAAGATATCTCAACAATGGACAGTTGTCAACAACATAAAATCATAATTAAAAACATGGCTTCAGAGATTGCAGAGATGGCCAACCATCTGGAGAAACTTAAAAAAAGCAAGGAACATGCGCAACGAAAGGCCAACGAACTACAGCATTTCAATGACATTCTGAAAACTAAACACAACAAGAATATGACCAAGTTACAGCACTTTGAAGCTCTTCAGCAAACTTTAAAAAGGGTGAGTACACAATGTGTGGATTTGAATTTAAATTTCCTTCACATCTAACAGTATGTGCACGTTCCGCGTACAGGATGGACCGATGCTATATAAACCAGGTCTCTTATACCCCCTTTTACACTATCAGCGGGACTCTTGGAATAAAACCGCTTTTACTTCCCCGTAGTCGATACACCGGGTTTCAAACACCGGAGTTGGGGGTTAGTGTAAATGGTTATGCTGAACCGGTGTGCTGAACCCGAGTTCAACAAAGCTGAATGTTTTCAAGAGACGCTTCTCCGGAATAATCCTGTTAACATCGTGTAAACAGACCAAACTTTCGTACACAGGGATTTTAATCATCATCCACTTTCATGAAAATTATTCAGTTTTTTTTTGTAATAATATATAACTATTTATATATTTTGAACGTCTTTAGTTCAAAATAATAAACATAATGTAAATCACATTTTATTGCTTTGAATTGTATTTTTGTATATTATATTTCAATCAATTAATTAATCTATTAATTAATCAAACAATCATTTAACCAATCAATCAGTCAGACAATTTATTTAATCATTATTATCATCATCATTATAATCATGTCATTGTCATTTTCAGTCAAACAATTATTTAATCAATCAATCAATTAATCAGACAATTATTTAATAAATCAGTCAATCAAAAAATATATTTAGTCAATCAATCAGTAATGTATCACTGGGTTTCACTACCATGGCACTCTTAGAATTTGTGCGTAATTCACTACTTATCAACTGAAGAAGTTATGTCAATGGAAGTAATGTAACGTGATCTAAGTTTATACGGGTCTCCCTTGAATTACTTACCACTTTTTGGACTGGGAAGTTCATGGTCTTTATTAGCTTTGATCTTCAAGTCTACCTTTCCTAAGAAGAATGTTCACCAGGTGACCAATCTATTGGATTGGATTTATTCGGTGTAAACACCAAGGATAGCCCAAGAAAATCTAGAAAGAAGACTTATTTCCAGTGGGGTCCTTCTGGTGGTGATTGGGCAGTACACCGGGAGACAATCCCCTACTCTTTTCCGAAGAGTGTACTGTGTTCTTTAACATGCACATGGGTTATAAATGCACACGGGACCAACGGCTTAAACGTCTCATCTGAAAGACAGGCGCTATAATTGTAACTTGTATTTCAGCCCTCCAGCTGAAACACAAAGAGAGGCAGCAATGGGAATTGAACCATGGACCGCCACAGTTCAGCGCACACATAGTGGCTACCACCAGATTAGCCAACTGAGCTAAGCTGTTCTCTCTATGAGTTTTGAAAAGTGCTTTGGTCCAATATAGAAAAGAGAAATATTATTTTAATTAGAAAAATTATTTTTATAAAAATATTATAAGATACACATTCATTTGTGGGCCATAGAAAAGTGGTCTTTACAGATGGTCTATAATTGGAGAGGCCTTTAATTAATGGGAGACCTGTAATGATAATCTTTAGTTTAATTTACTAAATTGCTGTCTCCCTACAATTTTTTGCTGCATCATGTAGCAATGTGAAAAGAAAGCAATGTATCGATACAACTGCCGTAATACACAGTGTAATTTCGACGTCAGTGAAACTGTTTACATGAACTTTGTATTTGTAACTTTGACGTTGTTTTCCTTTTGTGGTTTAAGAGAATTTTTGCAGAAACGATGAATTACAGTGCATCCTCCATTGTTATTTGGTTCTTTGAAAAAGTTTTTGAAAGAACCAAATAATTGCTTTTTAAACACAAAGCTTTATTGAACCCCAAGAACACCCCAAATTTTCAGGGTCCCATTGTGGTTACGAATTGGGAGGATGAACTGTATTTGGAAGAGACCACCCTATTTAATGATCATAATTATGTAATTAAACTATTATTATTTCTTTTGCTTGTTAGCTCCAACATGAATTGAACGACTTAACGACACAACAGAGGAACATCCTGGCAACCAGTCTTCAATTACAGCAGGAGAAGGAGGCTATACAAAGAAGATTAAGAAGCGTAAGCTATTATCACATTCAGGCGATGTGCCCATATATGTCACATTATACCTAAATATGGGCATAATGTGACCATATATGTCACATTATACCCAAATATGGGCATATCACAGTTGTCACAAAGTTTTCATAGAACAAAGCTAAACACTTTATCTACATTTGATAAATCCCCTCTTAAAGAAAAACCTGGGCACGTCATTTTGTTTTTATGTTATTGTGTTTGTTCTTTGTTTGTTCTTTGTTTTTTCCAGTCACTTATTTTTAGTATATTTCTAAATTTGGACAGCGATGTCTCTCTAATAATATTTGTCTTTCCAAAAAATCTAGGTAAAGATAAATTTAATAATAATTTCTGTATATAAATTGTGAAAATTACCACAGTACATCATTCCAAAACCATGGCATGGGGGCTTCTGATATGGGATGGGGGTTTCAAGGTCATTTGGGGTGCTAGATGATTAATTGCGGGGGAGATACATGTAGCTAGCAAAATAAGGTGAAACTGGGTGATTTTTAACTATTTGACTATATTTTTTTTTATTCTCCAAATTTTTAGACGGTGTGGTGCCAATATGGGGGGAATTTTTTAGAGGGGCTTTCGTCCCCATCTTTATCCTCTTCTGTAGATGCGCCACCAATTTCAAGATAAATTTTATTTTTTTATTTAAATCATTTTCTTATTTACATTTTTTTAATAAATTGTAGCTACCTTATTGATGAGTCGTGACCTTGCAATTACCTGTTCATTCTTAAGAGAATCTGTGTCACGCACTAAATCATTTTTGTTTGTCATTGATTTTGTTTTTTTGCATTTGGCGGACTTCAATTTTTTTAACCTAAATATTTTACTCAGCCTGTTAGCCTATAAGTTATATCTTTTAATAGTATGGTATCATACTGCTATTGTAATGGTAAAATATTAGATTATTTTTTTTTAATGATTAATAATAATTAGTTAAGCTAATCAATGATTATAAATTAATAGATTAAAATAATTTTATTATTGAAATTCAAATTGATCAATAGTTCATATGTTGTTATTACACCTTAGCCAAGAGTCTTAGTTGAATTGAATGCTCTAAAGTTTATTGACCGGCTGCAAATTGACATTTTTACATTCAGCTTTTATTTCCTTTCCAAGAATTTGGGATACACTACCAATGGAAGTCACTGACCTTTCTTTTTTTGGTTGCCCTAAGATTTTCCCGACTTTATTTAATGTTATGTGTTGTTAGGTGTATTGTAATTAATGTACACCAGAATAGAGTTCATATAATGTTCTGTTTTTTTCACTTTCTGATGATACACCAGATTGGTGTCCTTTTATATTTTATTGTACATTTTATGTCTTCTTGAAAATAAATAAATTGAATACAATTGAATTCACTCTTTGCTCAATCTCAGCTAGTTGATTTCAACATCACAATTGCTGAGCATTTAAGGACCTATATACCCTAAACATTCATCAATTATATTCTACAGTCATTTGATTTTCTCCCCAAACCAGGCTAATGTGGAGATCACCAACTTAAACAGGCAACTGGAACACGCCAAAGAACACAACATACGCAGGTCCATCATCTTTGATACTAAGAAACCATCTCTTCCACGCGGCTCATCTCTCGACTCAGCAAGGGCCAAAATTTTAGAAGGGGAGATTGACAAACTACGCAATGAGTTAGCTGCATACCGAGACGGCAAGGTTAATAAAAAAAACGGGAATACCGTGTCTGTATTTTGATGTAGTGTGACATTATCATGCCCATATATACGCACTTAAAACGGATAATTTCATAGTGCCAAAAAATTTTAAAATTATCCAAGGATCCATGTGAAAAAAAATAACGCAGTTTAACATTCCTGAAGTAAATAGGTTTTTAGATTTTTTCTGAAAGCACTGACAAAACTATGAAATTTTATTTGACAAAAACATGTTAAATGCCTAAATATGGTCATGATGACATCACATCATGACCATATATAGGCACATCATTACTATATATGGGCATATACAACAGTTTTTTTGGTAGTGTGAACTGAACTTAATAGTAAGCGAGTTTGATGAATGACAAGCAGGAAGAGGTGAGGAATTCCATGTAGAAGGCTTGTTGACGTAGGCTTAGCCATCCCAAAAGACGGCCTACAATTATTTAGGACGGCCACTTTTACGGTGACGACATGGACGGCTTGGCCTAATCAGTTCGGCTTAGCCTAATTGATGAAATGCTAAATCATATTTAAGTTTGATAAAAACAACCTTTATTGATTGAATTTACGTTGTTTTTCGTTACAATATTCGGTGGGAATTCTCAAAGATGGGCATGGCCCGCCCATCGGCTCAGTGCCATGCCCACTGGCTTCCATTTTGGACGGCATATTTTGTTTTTCTGGGTAAATCTCTGCTTGTTGACCATGATTTTTCTTTTGCCTCTTCAAGACAGAACAATATTATTTATAAAACTGTCAGATCCATTGCTGTTGGATTATGTATATGATTATACGATTTGTGGGTATTTTTATATGCATTATAGGATGTTGACGTAGAAGTAGCCATTTTACGAGATGATCTGCGTGACAAGACAGCTGAATGCGAACACCTAGCAGACGAGTGGCAACAAACGCAAAAAGAGCTGCACAACGCAGAAGAAGAACGAATGCAGGTAACTTGTACATTTTATTCATTTTTCAGAAGGATTATTCACTTTGAAAAACAATCATAAACTGCCTAAGGTAATCAGAAGTATGAAAAGGAAAGTTTAATTAATATTTTTGATTAAATCTGTTAATAATTTGATATCAGTCATGTAAGGTTAAGACACAGGCTTAACGCTAATTGTTATCGGGTGTATGCAATGTGTTTTCTTTTAATGCGTGAAGTTATATAAATTATAGATACGTCTGGATGACTGCCAGTTGTGCGATGGTGATTTCATATGGGCATATACATGAGCCAAGTAATTTTAAAATGTGACAGCTAAAACGCTGTTCTCGCAAGTTGCAAAAGTTCTGGTCGTTCCCCCTCATCCTGTACATTCCCCGTGAGTTTGCAATCCTGAGAGTTCCAAATTCACTGTTGACATTATTTTTTTCGGGGTTAAAAATCACTACGGGATAGGCGGAAGTACTTTTTTTGGCTTTACTTGTTTACAACCAACATTCTGTTGTTTTTAGTGAATTTGGTAATTTTTTGCTCTTTCCAATATGTAGGAATTTTGTAAATTTATTTTTGTGTACACATTTGTTGTTTTATATTCAAGATAAGTAAATTCTATATTTAATTTGAATTGCAACTAACAAAATGTTTATTTAGCAGTTTTAAGCAGATGTCAATTTGAACAGGTGTTAATTCAAACAGGTGTTAATTCAAACAGGTGTCACTTCGGACAGGTGTCACTTGGGGCAGGTGTTAAAAATGTCTTTCAGTTTCACAATTTCTTTTGTGATACATTATTAGTCCTACATACTTTTCGGTATTTTGCAGGCATTAAATGACCTAGAAGATGCACGGTATGCTTGCCAAAACTCTGAACAAGAAGCAATAAGATTCAAGCAGCTTTACGAACTAAACATTAAACATTCAGACAAAACAGAAGAAGATCTGAAAAAGGTAAGATTAATTTCCTTAAATAGGCATTGAAGGTTTGTGTGGTAAATGGAACAATTAAGAAATGTTTATACAGTAGTACAACATATGATATGATGAATACAGTTTTTAAAAGGAATCTGAACTTCGAGTCTTTAAATGTTGTGATATCACACAACCTACTAGTTCATTTCAGATTGAAAATCATCTAATCTTCCTCGTTATGACATTTACTGATCCTTATTAATCCCTCCCAAGCCTCATAAAACCCAGTGGCATATCCAGGATTTTGAAACATTGGGTGCTAGATAGAAATATTACATCCACTGAATAAGAGAGCAGCTTAGCTCAGTCAGCTAATCTGGTGGTAGCCGTGCTGTGTGTGTGCGCGCTGAACCGTGGAGATCTTTAGGTCCCCGGTTCAATTCCTGTTGCTGCTCCCCTTGTGTTTCAGCTGCAGGGCTGAAATGCAAGTTGCGATAGTTCACTGCCTTTCGGATGAGATGTTTAAGCCGTTGCTTCACAAGCCTCATCAGACATCAGTACATCACGCATTTATAATAAATAATATTTGTTGTCTTGGTATTTCAGGCACGAGAAGATCGTAATTCACTTGAAACACACGTTGATTCCCTCTTGCGAGAACAGCGCGATCTCCTCTATCGGCTGCAAGATATGCAGAACAAAAACATGGTAATCTCACAAGAAAGAAGTATTTTGGAGAAATTGATGAAGAAGGAAACTCCACGGAGGAAAAGGGTAAGAATTGAAAAAAAATAAAAATATTATAAATTTTCAGGATGGCATTCTGATTGGCTGATGTGAGAGTCAGCATTAACCATAGCACCCCCTTGGATACCAGTTCCATGTTAAAGCCCTGTGCAGACTGTCAAATTTTATTTGACAAAAACATGTGACATGCCTAATGGTCATGATGACATCACATCATGACCATATATAGGCACATCATGACCATATATAGGCACATCATTACTATATATGGGCATTCAAAATTTTTTTGTCAAAAAAATTTTGTAATCTGGACCGAGCTTTAAGATTAAGTATTTACTATGTTACATGGTGGCAGCAGCCTAACCCAGCATCATTCTTACCCTTGTGAAGGTGAAAAATGCTGAACTTTCCATCCTGTGGTTGGATCTAATCCCTTCATGGTTGGATACACACAAAGCTGACACAATTTTAATGTATTCATGCACCCAGTATTCTGTCTCTTATACACATCTAGATGTGTATAAGAGACAGCGCTAGAGATTTGAGTAACGCATGATCTTCCAGGAAGGAAACCATGATGGCAATTAGATAAAATTCCAAGATTATAAATATGGTTAGAAAGTCTTGCAGCAAAGATGTGTATAAGAGACAGGCATTGGCCTCCATTGCTTATAGTTGAAAATATGAAAGACACATTTGCACGCAAACAGAAATGCTCATATACTAGCATACTTACAGTACTCATGAGCACCAGACTGGTTTCCAGTCCCTAGACTTTGTCTTAATCCGTGAAAATGTTTAAAAATAAATCAATTTTGGCATCAATGGTGTTCCATATTGGTGTTTGATAGTACAGTATACTTTTTCTGGGATTTGCATCAAAAAGTTTCTCGACATTAACCGATCACTGGTGGCGCTTTCTGAAATTGGCTAATACTATGAAAATTCAATAAATTAGAGTCTATCATGAGCATATACTACTTGAAGCAGCTGAGTTAATTTCTTGGTGTACCGTATATACCTTGCAATTGTCGCTATACTGTTAACATGCTCTCGTATCGTGTATCAATTACACAATTAAATGCAACTAACGTTTTAATTGACCAAGCTTTGAAAAAACAGTCTTTGAGTAAATAGATCTGGTTCAATTTGTTCAGTTCCTGAAGGAAATAAAACCTCTTGAACTTTTTGAAATACTGTATATAGGTCTACCTCCAATTAATGACCACTTTGTGGACCAGGGTCAGGGGCAGATTTAGAGGGGGCCTCTATTATTTACAGTTAAATACTAACATGCACTGATGTAGGCTGCTGCAATTTTATGGAATACTCCCCCAAGGAGCTTGAGTTTGTGTTCCATAGGCGTTTAATCCAGTGACCGGGGGTTGTAATGTGAAGCGCTTAGAGGCCTTGTTAATGTTAAGCGCTATATAAATCTAACATTATTATTATTATTATTATTATTATTATTATTATTATTATTATTATTATTATATCTGTCCTTTTCTACCTTCACTCATCTTCGGTTTTATTTCTGGCTGTTTACTTACGTTTACTTTTTAGCTGCTGCTTATTTAATTTTTATCTCTACCAAGATCCAGCCATTGTTTCCCGATAGTATATGTTGAGATAATAAACATAAACAATTTTTTTTTTTCAAATATTTCGAGCACTTTTTTGCTCTTCCTCATCAATATCACATACTGTATGATTGAAAAAAGCTTTACAAAATAGCAAACGGGGATAAACAGTTTAGCAATGACAGAGATAAATTGTAATTGATAAGTATAATTAAAGACGGATTATAATGGGCAATAACAACAAAGAAGGTAAAGATAAATGATAGAGCTAATCTGCTGACTTTAGGCCTATGATCTCAATTTCCTAATAAAATAAAAAGTAAAAAGTTAAAGGATTTCCTTAATGGAATAACTAATTAGTAAATGTATAATCTTGAAGAAAGTCTTTATTTATGTCATGTGCCTAAGGCGCGATCGACAAATTATTCCAGATGACAAATCAGCGTTCAGGCGCGTTTTCTATTGTTCTACCAAAACGTGTCTAAAAACACCGTTTGAATAGAACACTGTTTGGACGCTGATATTCCGTTTTGGCCTTTGCTCCTCCCCTTTAATTATGGCTGATTTCATGCACCGTAAAACGCGTCCAGACAACTCTCTAAAATGAATCATAATACGACTGACTGTGCAGTCCTACTCTATACATAAGTACAGACTTGTTTACCTGCTAGTGAATGTCTCTTTGTACGCCGCCTGTGTGTGCAAGAACTGACAGAAGTACGTAAACTAGGGGAAGTCCCTGGTCGATGCTAAAAAAAATAGTCGGTTGGGTACTGGGACGTCGATGTTCAGTAGGCCTAGTACCGAGCATAGGTGAGACTTTCGCAATATGCAGTGATTTTACGAGACGATGAACAAATATAAAAAATACAATTTTTTTTTTTTAGTTATTTCCGATGTAGTCGCAGCTGGAGTCGCTGCCCACCATCAGTTTTAAGAAGCGCGATCACCATCTGTGCAGCTGTGGTAACATCCAGCACAGCAATTAATTGCTATCTTTGCCATTGAAAGGGATCACGTGCTAAGAGAAGACCCATGCTCCGAAAATGTTGTCCATGATCAAAGTAGATGAAATTTTGCATTATACTAAGCTAAATTATATTTACATTTTATAAAATAATGTTTATTAATTGAATTTACGTAAATTTCATGCGAAACACGTTGTTTATGCCAAATTTCACCGCGAATTTCGACTTACAAACATGCTAAAAAGGCTAAACCATTGCCTACCCAGTAAAGGTTTTACTGACATTTTGCTATATTACTGTAATTTATTTATTTATTCAACTGAACATACACTTCTGTTTCAGCGGCACACATAAATGTGGTGCGTTCAATGTATAAAAGAGAGAAAGAAAAGCAACTAAAAATAAATAATTCTTAAAAAAAAAAATGTTATACCCCGTTTGAAAATGGACAGTTCTAAATTGCCCAGTACTCTACTTGTTTACGCACGTGGTTCTGGGCCCTGCTCTCTGCACCAAAGACTCGACCTCGAGATCACTGCTGTTGTATTTGAAAGAGCACTCTGTAGTTCGATCAGTTAGATAATAAATCAAAGTTATTGTCTTTATCTAAATTAAACTAGTCAACCAAATATACATCTCTCCATTCGGAGAACATACAGTAGAACTTACAGTGAAGAAAATGTCACTGCTGCATAGTATACACAGTACGGGACATAGTAGAAAGTAGCCTCAGAAAATTGTGAGTAACCAGCCGTACGCGAGGATAAAAAACGATAGGCAGATTACCTACCTATGTCTAAATTTGATTTTATATTTAGGCCAGAATTTAACGCCGACTTACCATGGCACTTAAAGTATATTTGAAGTATGTTTGTGATTTGTAATGCGAATGTAGGCTACCCTCCTTCACTTTTGTAAGAAAACGTCAGCGCTATTTCTAGAGTCGCGACATAGTTCTATTTACAGAGCGGCGTACAAAGCGAATTCCAATTGAATTCGGTTAGCGCATACCGCGCCATGGAACCTCCAGGCACGTTGTTATCATGTAATTTACAAATCTTCATATAAGCATAGAGAAAGTATAGCCACATGTACGTATAAGAAAACAATAGAAAATCATTCAAACAATCAACAAGAGTCCAAACGATTCACCGTTGTCCAGAAGCGAGTCATGATTCAAGCGTGTAGCAAATGAATATTTATATAGCGTGGTAATTAGAATGGTTGATTTCTCAGACGCATTCGTGATAGGAAGTTGACCTAGACGCGTTTCTGCTGTCTGGGATAATTTGTCGATCTCGCCAAATAATGAGTAAAAAAAAAAATTCTAATTAATTTTTTATTTGTTGATCTTGTAGGGAGGATATCCAGATCTTGGTTATGCTGGTGGCTCGGTAAATATTTTTTCTTGGTATAAGAGATTTTACTGGATGTGTACATTATACCGTAAAATCTGTAATAGAAGCCCAATGGGCTTAATCTCTAGAAAAACCCCATCTCAAACTGAAACCCCCTCTTTACAAATGTATCCTGAAAAAGAAGCCCATCTCGAAAAGAGCATAGTCTTAGATTTTTTTTTTTCCCGATATAGTACAGTAAATACAATGTACATGAATTTCAAAGAAACAAAAGAAATTAAAAACACGCTTGAGGTATACAGTAGTTTTGGTGATTTAATGCCGGTTAATACACTCAGATTGATGTTACAGTGGCCCAAAATTTACAGCATTCAATTTAAAAAGAACCCCCCCCCCCCCTTTCTCTTTACTCTGCAAAAGTAGCCTCAAAAAGAAGCCCATCCAGTTCACAAAAGAAAGAAGCCCGGGGCTTCAAATCAAGGTTTTACGGTATGCTAACAAGTGACAACATGATTATAACAATAAAATGGTTGCTGGCTGTGCATTTTTTGGTTTTGTTTTTTTTTTTGCAAAAAGCTATAACACTTAACATTTTTTTTATTTTCATATGTGCATTGTCTTTAATTAAAGTTTGAAACATATTTTTTATAACAAAAAAAGCACCAATTATATTGAAATTTAATTTCACAAATATTTTTCTAACATAATATACTTAACTTTATAGTAAATTAAATATTTGTATATTATAAGAGACTAGAAATTATAAAGGAAAAAGCAATATTATTTGGATGTAATATTGAACATTATTTGTATTTATCAGCAGTCCGAGTCTTCAAAGGATGGCTCCCGTCCAAATTCCATGGAAGAGGTCAACAAAGATTTGGGCTCGGAACAGGCAACAAGCTCTACAGCGACAAGCACAGAAACTTCTGGTAGGCAGAATGGAAGGCCTAAGTTGAAATTGAACACTCCCCATCAAGACTCTGTAGACAATGGTGAGAAACAGTTTCGCCAGAGGGCTGATGCCTTTGGCACTGGCTCCCCAATAGCAAGGTACAAAGAACTGAGCAGTATCTATGCAACTTTGCAGAGATCTCCAGAAAATGGAGTTGAAATGTCGGATAATCTGAAGCCAAGTTCATCCTGCGGTAGTATTGGATCAAGTAACGATCAGGAAGACAGTCTGGAATCGGGATCTAGTAGCGTGCCTAGTCGTCCTCTTTCCCGTCAAAGAAGAGTAATGGATACTGTTTCTTCGATTGACGTACAGGCAGGCTCGAAGAGGAATAGATACACACTGACGTGGTACGTCGATGGCAGTAGCACCCTTTTAGGCACAAAAAGCACCATTCATTATTTTTATCAATATATATGGGAAGTAGGGTGGTTGACAGTGTAAGCATATATAAATGCTTACGAAAAGGATGAAATGATAATCTTGAAATGACACAATTATTTTATTGTGTAAGCTTTTGGGGAAGGATAGGAGTCACAGAAAATAATATGTTTTGTACTCTCAAGAAAATGATGAAAATAATCAATGGCCCCATTGGTTTCTTTACTATATCAGCCATATTAGGAGGAGTCAGGCCCGTAACCAGGTTCCCGGAAAGGAGGGTTTCTTATAGACAAAATTTAACTCAGAAGTATTTAATTAATACTTCACAGCTTTTGCATTTTTTGCATCTTCAAAATTCTAGTCAATGACTTTTGACCATTTCTTGAGTTCCTACTTTTTTGTAAGCGTATACTTTGTACAGACACTGCAGTGTTCCCCTTATTTTTTATTTTGTTTTTTGTCTTGATCTATCAATTTTTCCAAACAATATTTTATCTGATTTTCCAACATTTAGCTTCGGAGGACCCTCTCTTGCGATTGATGATAAGGTAGTTTATCAGATGCCCCCTTATTTTTAATTTTGTTTTTGCCAGATTTAGAAATTTTTTCCAATAATATTTCATATGATTTCCAACATTTAGCATTGGAGGACCCTCTCTTGCGATTGACGATGATAATGTAGTTCATCAGAAGCCCCCTTATTTTTAATTTTGTTTTTGCCAGATTTAGCAATTTTTCCAATAATATTTTATATGATTTTCAACATTTAGCTTTGGAGGACCCTCTCTTGCGATTGATGATGATAAGATTCATCAGGAGGTTGATGAAGATGATGACGATGAAGACCCCTATGGTATGTTAAAATCTACTTATATAATTGTAGACTTTTATAGTGCATATTGTTAAGCCCTCTATGATCTTCACATTATCATACCCCAGTCATTAGATTAAACCCCTGTGGAACACAACCGCAAGCTCCCTGGGGGAGTGTTCCATAAAGTTGCAGCAGCTACACTCTTACTCTTGGTTGGAGAGAAGAAATGCAGACAAAGTACCTTGCCCAAGGACACAAGTGAAATGTACAGCGAGTGATTAAAACCCCGACATCGAGTTTGTTGGGGAACCAACCCGTTCTCACTGCGCCAAATTACTAATTACTTCCATGTATGTATGTATATATATACTGTCTCTTATCCACATCT
>NW_022716874.1:159021-163982 GCF_011630105.1 Anneissia japonica
AAAATTCTTTAAAGCCTCAGGAAGTCCCCAGGTGGTAGTTGCCAGGTTGTTGGAAATTTTCATTCATAGTCTAGTGAAAAATTATGTATACTGTATAATTTTTCAACCATTTTTTTTTTCCAGATTACCCAGAGTTGGTACTGAAGAGGCGTTCCATGTCTCTAACAGACATCCACGAATTATGCAACAACTATAACTACGATTTTGTTGAAGTGACTAAGCCAGAGATATTGGTTAAGAAAAAACATGAAAACTACTAAAATTTATTATTATAAGTCTACACCAGTTTGTTCCTGAATTCAGAATTTGTTTAAGAGTGAAAAGTTAAAGCAATGCTGTGTTTATGTAAATTTTCTAAAATACACTAATTGCAGGATTTCTGAGCATTGTAGAACGTTTTTGTTTGCTGCATGTGTCCATGTTGCTTTTCTTTTCTATTATCTTTGCTTGAAATCTGTTAAAAACTGAATTATTTTGTCCAGTTTGTAGTAGTAGTATTATGTTTACCTTATTTTAAAAAAATGTTTTGTACTCTGAATCTATTGACATTCAACTTAGGACTGTTAATCTTGTAAGATATATGTATAGATTATAGTATAATATATAGGTAATTGTTTGGGCTGGGCCCTTAGAACCTTCGGCAGCCATGGTGCAGCAGTACCAACTGTGGCAGGCCAGTAGTACACCAGAATTTAAGACAATTCCATAATGTTAGAACAGTGCACCTGCATTTAACATTTAACTGGGCCATGTTGCACATGGAACCAGTGACTTAAGCGTTTCTAAAATATATTGCACTTAATTTGTATACAATTATGTAAATTTAAACCAGGGACATTAAGATATCCATGGTTCAGTGGGCACACTGGTTACAACCAGTTCTAACAAGCTTTGCAATGCTGCTCTCATTCATAAATAAATGCAGCTAACTTTATAAGAAATTATTAATGAATATATTGTATTCTTGGATTTCTAGTTGTAGAAAATTCTGAGCTGAATTCTTAAAGCTGTGTCACACTATCAACTTTATGTGACAAATAAATGTGATATACCCATATTTGGGTGTAATATGACATCATCATACTCATATATGAACACAAATTTCTTACGTAAAATTTGGTGGTGTGGACAGAGCCTTACTCTATAAGCTTTTCACTAGGAATTCTCTCTGTTCATGGTTCAATGCACACACTGGTTACAACCAGTTATAACCAGCTCTGCAATGCTGCTCTCATTCATAAATAAATGCAACTAACTTTATTAATAAGAAAATATTAATGAATATATGTATTCTTTGATTTCAAGATGTAGAAAATTCTAAACTGAATCCTCTTTAAGTTCTGTCTATCAAATTCATAGGACAAATAATTGTGATATATGGGTGCAATATGACATTATCATGCCCATATATGGGCACAAATTTGTCACATAATATTTGATAGTCGACATAAGATCCTTACTTTATAAGCTAGTAGAGATTCTCTCCTGTGTGTGAATTTTTATCTGTAGTTTTTGCCGGTGTTTTTTTGCTTGCTTGGCAAATATTTATATTTTATACAAAACAAGAGGTGGTTCTGAACCAGATATGTACATTATTGTAGAGTTGGTTTTCCATTTGTATACTGTGAAAATCTGAATGTTTTAAGACTTTAGCATTCCAAGATAGAGAGTGTCTGAGATAGAGAGAAATGAGATCAGTTAGATACTTGACCATTGTGGTGCCACCATTGATATGTCTTCACCCTGTGGTCTTCACCATGTGGTGGATTATCCACCCTGTAGTGGATCTTCTCCCTGTAGCATGTTCTACAATGTAAAATTATTTAAAAATTAGTGTTAACTAGGTGAGAAGAATATATGCACATTAATGTGTGTGTTTTCACCTCCAAAATGGCGTCGTACTTGCACAAGAATGTTAAGGAAAAACTTGAGGATGGAGGAAAGGGCTTGAAGAATGTTGTCATAGTGATTTACCTATTCAAACAGTACACATTATTAGTTTCAAAATTAAGTGAAGGAAATCTTGTGAACCCAAACCAGCAAATATTTGGATACCTATAACATATTCAAATGCTCACTATAGTAATTAATATTAGAGCACCATAGCTGTGTAATTTACAGTAATTTTTGATAATTGAATGCATTTGAATTTGCACTCTAATAATTTATAATGGTCCACAAATGGCTAATGACAAAGACTCAAGAAATCTAGCTATATCTAAACTAAAAATTTTATTACAAATAAATTAGTTTTGCCCTTATTAGGGTATGAAATGTCATCAGCATGACCATATATGGGCGTGATATACATCAACATGCCCATATATGGGCGATTCACACAAAATGGCAACATAAAACTTGGTATGTTGGATCATGTACTAATTATTAAATTTTAAACACATTTCCCATTTAATTGGCAAAAAGATATTGTCAGTGTAATTATGGAGGGATAGCGTCTACAATTCATACTGCCGTTTATGTGATTAATTAATAACTGTCATAATATATGCCATTTCGTTAAAAAAAAACATTTTGACACTAGCCACTGCACTTTGCCATAAAATGGAAGTAATATTTTGTGTATAAACAATGTTACCAACATATTTTTTTTACATAATTAATGATATAAGATGTTTTTTTATTTTAGCTCTAATAAATGTGAATTATTGTTTGAAGGTGGTTTAATAGATTTATACTTAAAATATTGTATTATATTTTTGTAAGTTTTAAATGTAGTAATATATATAAATCAATTTTAAGGTGTTCATCGTAATGTATTACTGATACTCTTGGTAAGGTTTATTAATTTTCCTAGGTTTTAAGTACTATACTGTATTAGTTTCAGCCTATACAGTACATTGTTTATTGGGTCTGGGATAAACATTAGTTATATAGCATAGCTCCATGGTTGTAGGCATGCCTTATGCCCTGTCCAGATTTATAACTATTATTTGACAAATACATGTGACATGCCTAAATATGGTCATGATGACATCACATCATGACCATATATAGGCACATGATGACTATATATGGGCATACAACAGTTTTTTGTTAAATGTAATTTGATAGTCTGCACTGAGCCTTAGATAATTATCAACCACAAATCTATGTTATCTCAGCACCTGCTCATTTTATCACTGCATTATCACTTGTTATCACTACACCAGTGATAACAAGTGATATGTAGTGATGTTATCACTGCATTATCACTTGCATTATCACTACATATGTGGCATTGATTATGGTTGTGATTAAGCTTTGTCTACGCTATCAAATTTTATGTGACAAAAAATGTGATGTGCCCATATATGGGTACGATGACGTCATATCTTATATTATCAAATTGTATCAAAAAAATGTTGAACGTGTTCAACTCTATGTTCCATCACATTTTATGTGACCCTTTTTTTTTGGATGAAATTTGATAGTGTAGACAAAGCTTTACATTTGTTATGGGTATGACCTCACTTCCTGAGTCCCACGTTGGAAGAAATGTCTTCCGGGACATTTGGTTAGAATAAGCTTTCTTGGCATAATTTTATTTTGCTGTGATGATGGTTACCCATCAGCACTGATTCCGCGAGACAATTGATATTAAAGTAGTAAGAATATGCAAATATCATGAATTTGCGGGAGATGGGTTATTTTCCTTGAGATTCTTGCTTGCCTGGGGGAATGCGGGAGGCTGTCCAATTTCCGGGAGACTTCCGCAACGTCCGGGAGACTGAGACTCCTGTCACTTTACTTTTATATCACATTTCTAATTTTATAAATAATTGTTTAAATAGCAAAATATAGTTTTAGTTAATTTCATATTTTTTTTCCAAACAAATATACAATTATTGTCTATCTCTATCTATCATTTTAGACAAATCAAACAGAAAAGTAGCTTTGAAAATAAAGTTATAAAATATATCATGCTAGGAGAATTATCAGAGCCACTAACCTGCCTAAATTTAGCAGAATACAAATATGATATAGAATATCTTGTTTAACATTATTTTATGTTAATATATTTTTTGAATGGACAAATACTTGAAGAAAATATAGTATCATGTAACAATCGCTTATTTCTAGATTATGTTCAGTTGGCAACTGAAATCCTTAAAGTAATTTTAAGTACTGGAAAAATTTTATCTGGTTATCTTGATATAATACTACCACTTAAATTGCTATTTTTTATTGGTTGATCCAATGAAAATTAAATAGTATTTTAACACCTCTTTGCCAGTTCTGCCTACAACAGATTGACATTTATGGCCAACTCCTTTCTGAAGGTACTTGCCACCAACTAAAAATTGTTTCCAAATTCCTCATTCATCCTTGTGGAGGGGCGTGTGTTGCCCCCCATCCCCTAGATACACCACTGCTGTGTTCACTTCCTCAACTCATTATTCTTCACTTTGTCCATACTGTATTATTAAGTTAATAATTAACTGTCATTAATAATAAAATTCTTCCACACTCTCTATTAGGTAATTCGTCATTGTAATCTTGTTTTTAATTTGTTACCAATAAACTGCCACAACCAACCCTAGCCATTTAACCACACTACCTGAAAAATTGAATCTTGTTAATGATATATACATGTTGTTTTATGATGTAGGCCCATAGAGATATAATATCTCCATGGCAGGCCTGAGCCTATTGTTTGTTGTATGTGAATGTAGCAGATTGTGGAATCAAGGTGGCTGATGCAGCAAATTAAAAAAAAATTTAAGTTATATAATTATGCAAATATTTGTGTATTGTTCGCAATGTTATTCAATGTTTCACTGTATTATTGGGTAGTTAGGTCTATATTTTGCAAATACTACAGCCTAAACTTATTTACCTACACTCGTCAGTTTCATAACTACAATACATACACAGCACACATTCATGTTCACAAGAAATCTTCATGTTTCTGTCACTTTCTTATGGACTTTTCCAACAAGCTCTGCCCCTTAGATACAGTT
>NW_022716874.1:165056-199194 GCF_011630105.1 Anneissia japonica
GTCTTATAGCTGTCGCTTATACACATCTAGATGTGTATAAGAGACAGACCATATATAGGCACATCATGACTATATATGGGCATATAACAGTTTTTTGTTAAATGAAATTTGATAGTCTGCACTGAGCCTTTGATATTATCAACCACAAATCTATGTTATCTCTGCACCTGCTCATTTTATCACTGCATTATCACTTGTTATCACTACACCAGTGATAACAAGTGATATGCAGTGATGTTATCACTGCATTATCACTTGCATTTCACTACATATGTGGCATTGATTATGGTTGTGATTAAGCTTTGTCTACGCTAACAAATTTTATGTGACAAAAAAAATGTGATGTGCCCATATATGGGTACGATGACGTCATATCTTATATTATCAAATTGTATCAAAAAAATGTTGAACGTGTTCAACTCTATGTTCCATCACATTTTATGTGACCCTTTTTTTTAGATGAAATTTGATAGTGTAGACAAAGCTTTACATTTGTTATGGGCATGACCTAACTTCCTGAGTCCCACGTTGGAAGAAATTTCTTCTGGGACATTTGGTTAAAATGAGCTTTCTTGGCATAATTAATGTGATGATGGTTACACATCAGCACTCACTTCTGCGAGACAATTGATATTAAAGTAGTAAGGATATGCAAATATCATGAATTTGCGGGAGATGGGTTGTTTTCCTTGAGATTCTTGCTTGCCTGGGGGAATGCAGTAGGCTGTCCCAATTTCTGGGAGACTTCCGCAACGTCCGGGAGACTGAGACTCCTGTCACTTTACTTTTATATCACATATCTAATTTTATAAATAATTGTTTAAATAGCAAAATATAGTTTTAGTTAATTTCATATTTGTTTCTCAAACAAATTTACAATTATTGTCTATCTCTATCTATCATTTTAGACAAATCAAACAGAAAAGTAGCTTTGAAAATAAAGTTAGAAAATATATCAAGCTAGGAGAATTATCAGAGCCACTAACCTGCCTAAATTTAGCAGAATACTAATATGATATAGAATATCTTGTTTAACATTATATTATGTTAATATATTTTTTGAGTGGACAAATACTTGAAGAAAATATAGTATCATGTAACATTCGCTTATTTCTAGATTTTCAGTTGGCAACTGAAATCCTTAAAGTATTTTAAGTACTGGAAAAATTTTATCTGGTTATCTTGATATAATACTACCACTTAAATTGCTATTTCTTATTGGTTGATCCAATGAAAATTAAATAGTATTTTAACACCTCTTTGCCAGTTCTGCCTACAACAGATTGACATTTATGGCTAACTCCTTTCTGAAGGTACTTGCCACCAACTAAAAATTGTTTCCAAATTCCTCATTCATCCTTGTGGAGGGGCGTGTGTGCCCCCCCCCCATCCCCTAGATACACCACTGCTCGGTGTTCACTTCCTCATCTCATTATTCTTCACTTTGTCCATACTGTATCATTAAGTTAATAATTAACTGTCATTAATAATAAAATTCTTCCACACTCTCTATTAGTCAATTCATTTGTAATCTTGTTTTTAATTTGTTACCAATAAACTGCCACAACCAACCCTAGCCATTTAACCTCACTACCTGAAAATTGAATCTTGTTAATGTTATATACATGTTGTTTTATGATGTAGGCCCATAGAGATATAATATCTCCATGGCAGGCCTGAGCCTATTGTTTGTTGTATGTGAATGTAGCAGATTGTGGAATCAAGGTGGCTGATGCAGCAAATTTAAAAAAATTAAAATTATATAATTATGCAAATATTGTGTATTGTTCGCAATGTTATTCAATGTTTACTGTATTATTGGGTAGTTAGGTCTATATTTTGCAAATACTACAGCCTAAACTTATTTACCTACACTCGTCAGTTTCATAACTACAATACACACACAGCACACATTCATGTTCACAAGAAATCTTCATGTTTCTGTAACTTTCTTATGGACTTTTCCAACAAGCTCTGCCCCTTAGATACGGTTGCTAAGGTCCCACTTTACAACAGCTGTTCTGATTGGTCAGTTGTTAAGTTTGATTGACAGTCCGGAATCTATTCTACGTTATTGTAAAAGATTTTTGTATCACTGTTGAACACGTCCATGCAGAGGGTTTTTTTTTGTTTTTTTTTAACATGCACAAGTTCTTGTTATTACAGGTTTATTACGTCACTCAGGCGCGTGTCACCACACAGATCCACATTGTTATCACTACGCAGGTTCATTTTATCACCGCACTCAGTTTCTTGTATCACTAGATTAAATTCAATGTACAAGCTGATGATATCACAAGCCCATTTAACTTTTGTGAACGTGGTTGGGTTGTATACAATGTATAGAAAATGACGGTAACACAAAGTTCACAACATAAATTATTCAAAAACAATTATAAATACATAATATATATTGTACTGGTACGTATACTACACACACAAAAAAACAAACAAACAAACAAACAAAAACAAGTTGAATATTAATTATACTAAACTGTGTTTACGTTATTATTGTTCAGTTCATTGGACTGGAAAGTCCATGTAAACAAGTCCAATTCCACATTTACAGCCCCGTAACCATGCCCCTATTAATTTGTTGGCCCCTTGCTCAAATCAAAGATAGGCCTATGTAAATAATTAAAACTGAAAGCAAAAATTATTTTTTCATAATAAGAAAAACAGTATTGGTGGAAAATATGGTTTATATTTTTATAACAACAAAAAAATTATTGGGAAAAAATACAGTCAAGATTGAACACATATCATAATGGTATCATCCAAAGATTTGTAAGAGTATAATCTGTAAGAAAATTATGAGTGTTCAGGGGCGGATCCAGAGATGTCCAAAAGGGGGGGGGGGGGCCGAAATGATCGAGACAACAATGTCCTACGGGATCCGGGGGCATGCCCCGCGAAATTTGTGTGTTCTAGACGCCCGAAAATAACATTTGAAGCGTTCTGGGCTATCATTTTTTTCTTTTTCTTTCTTTTTTCTTTCTTTTTTCTTTTTTTTTACTTCCCAAAAGGGTGGACCGGGGCCGGGCCGCGCCCCCCCCCCCCTAAATCCTCCCCTGGTGTTTCCCTGTTGGTATTTGCTTAAATGATACCTCGGCTAGATACATATTCACTTTAATGAGTGATTATTATTCTGGCCCTGGCCCCAACCTCTAGACTAGGAAATAAGGAATGTTGTCCGAGGAGAGTTTGTACTTCAAGGAGGCACAGTCTTATAGCAAACATTAAAAATAGCAGAAGATAGAGCAGCTTCCCAATATAGTGAAACATCTGTTCAAAAGGCATTGTGGGTACACGGAGAGCAACTTTACTGCAACCGCGCGGCGGCGCTATATAAAAATAATAAAGGCGCTGCTCTTGTTCGCTTGTTTCCTTTAGTTTCTCCACTTAGTAAAATGTTCAAGTTTTACTGCAACCACAGGAGGGCGAATGTTCCATCAATTTTACGAGGAGCAGCTCATTCTTCTGCTATATAGTTCTTTGCTTACCTAAATAGTTACTGCTCTCTATGATATTCCGAGATGTTTTAATCTATAGATATTTCATGAATATTTGCTGTATCTAGATAAACCATATTCCAATCCTCAAGATGTGGCCGGGACAATCTCAAATTCGTGCCAATACATTCCTGAAAGAATCTAGATGTTTTTTGGAGAATTAAAAAAATAAACTACTTTTATACGCTGTCCCAACCTTGGAATCTGAAGTGGGTGTTGACTCCTTGAGACTCCTACTTTCCCATACTTTTTCACAATTTTGCAAAAAAAGAAAATTTTTTTTTAAATAAAAAATAAAAAATAAATATTTAATCTGCTTAAAATTTATTTCAAAAAAAGTCAAATTAAGACATAGAAATTTTTAACAGTGCTATATCAGGCACCCCTGAATTTTGTCCATCTCACCAGCTTCAACCATTAATATTTTTTGTCTGAGAATGTTATTTCCGGCATTTAAAGCTGCATCCATCCTTAATTATTTTCGCCTCACCCCCAGACATGGTGGGCTGAGGCTGGTACTCACCTCTCTCTTATTTACTTACTTGATTCTTGATGCTTGATAGTTAGGCCCTCTTGTCCAGTGGAAGGGCCCTCAACTTCTCTTTAAAGTATATAGTTACTCTTTGTGCAAAAACGACTTCTGGAAGTTGGTTCCATTGGTTTGTAACTCTATTACTGAAGAATTGTTTGGCCACGTCTGTTCGCATCTTCTCTTTGTATAATTTTTTAGAATGACCCCTTATGCCTCTTTTGGGTGACTTCTGAAAAGACTTTCGACCGTATAGGCATGTAACAATGTGTTAGATGCTTATTTATAGGTCTCGATTAAATCGGTCTCTTTTCTTCTTTCCACCAAGGAACGGATTTTTCAGAAGACAGAGTTTCAAGTAATGTGTTTCTGCACTCTCTCTAAACGGTTAATTAATATTTTTTTACTATTGGGTTCCAGATGACTGAACCATACTCCAAAATAGGGCGAATAATCGATTTATAGTAAGATTTTCTTCATTAAATTGGGAAAATCATCGTTTTATCGAATGCACAAGAAGTTACCGATATTTGATGAACGACATAATGTGAAATTAAGACAATATTAGAATAAATATTTTGAGTCTCTGAGAATGCAATTTTATTTTTTTTACATCATTGTTTTTTGGTGCGTGCAGACTTTCTTGTACTGTATTTGCCATTTTCTTTAAAATCTGAGACATTTTGAAAGGCATAATTTTTTAAAGAGTGCTTTTTTAATTATCATTATCATCATTATCTTTTATCTTTAATATTATTATTATTATTATTATTATTATTATTATTATTATTATTATTATTATTATTATTATTATTATTATTAAAACGAAACAGTGACCGTCTCTGGCAAAACCCTCCGTTTGTAGGAAAAACAGAATTAAGGTTTGGGTGTTTTTAGATTCTGCAAGTAGTTTTTAAAATCATTATTTGATGGAAATTAGCTAAGTATTAGCAAAGTTATGAATATTTATTTCTTTAGATATCAGCCATGTAGGTTTTAAGAAAACAGCTTCCACGATTCCAAAGGTTTATTAAGAATGTTTTGTATTTTAAATATAATTTTAATATAATTTTCAGTTAGATTAAGTGATTGATATTTTACAGAAATTTTCTTAATATATCTTATTTCTAAATTATGTATGCAAACACATGAAAATGTTCAAAATTCTGATTCTCGAACGTTTTGGGTGCTTGTGGGAAATTGTTAAAAAATGCGACAAACGGAGGGTTTGCCTTGGTCTGACACCGGACAAAAGTTGTCCGGTGTAATCTGAGATGGCTACGTCATATCAGCATGCGATTTGATTAGCTGAGACTGGAAGGCTAGGCAACTTGGATGGATGCCACCATTTACATCCATGGCTATTTATGTACTTCAAGAGTATTTTGTAAGTTGGGGTCTTTTTTCTTCTAATATCTTTAATATGTACAACAGATAGTATATCATTTACATTTTTGTAAGCTATTGAAAGTGGTTATGATAATTAAGCCTAGAAAGTGGCCTTGTTCGTCTACTTTTATACTAGTGTACGCGTAGGCCTAGGCCTAGGCATATTGCTCTAGCCTGTGCATTTGTGTGAGGTGTCGTGTCCATGGTTGACACGTGGTCTAGCATAGCTTAGTTGCGTATGGAGGGCTTAGCGCCTGGACCAGGGTGGGCCTAGCTTAAGCTCCCTTTTTTTGTGAGTGTCTTTTATCTTTATCTTTAACCATGGTTTAAGGTATTTAAATGGATGCTACTTATGTTGGTCATTGTCGCATTTATTAAGTGAAGGTGGAATGAGCCAAGTCTGATATTTGCCAAAAAATGTGTTACATAATACTTGAATGACCCCCAATATTATGGCACCTCTGAATATCCGTAAGCAATGGACAAAATTGGTTTAGACAACATGGAACTTTAGACAATCCATTTCATTTCGAATTGCAGAATGCTGAATAGGCCTAGGCTTACATTCTGACCTGTGGTGGCGCTATCAGGTGTGGGGGTGGGGTAAGGTGGGGGAGGGCCAGGGAGAATGCATTTTCTTCTCCGTTGGATAGGCCTGGACCCCCTGTTGTCCGTCGCACGACTAGGTCGTCGGATCAAAAATTAAAAAAATAAATTTGCCTGTCCAAATAATGTTTATTTGACTGCCAATCCCTAATAATTGTGGTCTAAAAGCACATTTAGGACGATAATAATCCATAAAATTAAAAACTCTCCCCGTGTATTGAGTTTACAAATACTAGTACTTTGAAAAACATTTTCTTTAAATGAACATAAATTATAGCAAAATAAATGCGAATCGCTTTCCGGAATAGTAAGTAATATGTGTTTGGCTGGGCAGGGATTATCAGTAAGGGGATAACGACCAAATTGAGAGGGTGCTGGGTAGGGTGGGGAAAGTAACTGGTTGATGTGTGCAGACTCTTGACTCATTCTATCACAAAAAGCTTGCAAATTTGTTTCAGGCTATAATTGTAGGACACAAAACATCTGCTCGTCTGCCGACATTGTTGTAGGCACCGTTATTGTTAAAAGTAGTAGTATGAGGACAGTGAATAGCATATGCACCGTTACAGCTGACATTTTTTATTCCTTGTTTTGAGAACTTTTTTTTTTGAAGATCATCAGAGGAGGTCAGAAAAATAATAAAATTAAAATTTTGTTTTCTTATTTAGCAAATAGTTTTGCCAAAAACATCCAGACGGAGGAGAAAATAAAAATAAAATTTTATTGGTGAATGTAAACAGTGTAGAAATTAAATTTATATAAATTTATGTTGTCTTTGGCGATTTCAAGGCAGCAGAGGGCGTAATAACAATAAAGAAAAACTTTTTATTTTTTTCTGAAATTTCAATTTTCTTGTGGCAACGGGTACGCTACTGTAATTGACCAAAAATAAATATTTTTGTTTTTTTTTCGAAATCATTATTTGTGGGTTGTGGGTTCGCTAAACAAAGCCGGTAGCCTTGAGCATTATAATTTCCAGTATTTTGGACAATAAAGAAGTCTGTATCTATAGACTCAAAGGTACGCCACTGTGAGTACTGGACACTTTGCAGGTCTAGATATGCAGCAGGGCCATTTAGGGCCTTATAACTTAGGTGTAGGTCTGCCTTTATACCATGTTGTTTTGAGTTTAATATTTTTTGTGCATTTTTAGTAAGATGAATCCGAAGCTGTAAAAATAAGCAAAATGAAAAGAGCTAAAATTCCTGACGTGTTCAAAACTAGAAAGAAACCAAAGATTCAGCAGCAAACCTCTGAGGACTGGGGAGAAGAAGATTCAGGTATGATTACGGTTGATTGACACTGGCAGGGCTGGTGAGAAAAGGTTATGCTTAGGCCTAGTTTGTACAACTCTTGAATAGACATCAGCTAGTCAACCCCTTTTTTCAGTCTTATAATAAAAAAAGGTAAAGGTAGTCCCGTGTTCATTACTGAACATAGGGGAATGAGCTGTGAGCCCATTATACTAAGCCTCGGTATTGTGTGGTAGGGTGGCCATTTCCTTTCCACGCCGCTTCTTTTCCTCCCCAGTAGTAAACCACTGGGTACCCATTTATACTCCTGGGTAGAGAGAGACAAACGTAGATAAAGTGCCTTGCCCAAGGACACAAGCGACTTGCACAGTGAGAGTTCCGAACCCCTGACCTCAAGTTTGGGAGTCCAAGCCACAACCTATGCGCCAAGCACTGAAAGTGCATAAAACACACACACACATCTCCAATTTACCACAATATTATCTGAAAATATATCCATATTTAGAGTTTCCATGTTTTTGTATGCAACAATGGCAGCCAGAAGCTCATTGCTTTATTCTTGAGGGCAGCATCCAATTGAGGTCAGCCTTCATTGTAGTGGATGTTGTGCGATTGAGCTAATTTAGCCATTATTGATATATGCCCTAGAATTGAGAAAGAATTAAGACATGAAAGCTTTGGAACTATGACTTGAATTCAATAATAATGTTGCTGTGCAGATGGAAAGCATAATGATGATTAATGTGTGATTTTAATTGTTGATTTACATGTACAGTACAGTATACTGTTAAATGTCCTTTAATAGTGAAACCATTATGCACAGCTGTGCTGCTTTAAAAAAAAATGTTTTTTTGAATTAATAAAATGTGCATTGTTAAATCACACATGTTAGAACCACTTAATTACAGTAAACCATTGTGTACCCTTCCAAACCATGCTTTGTCTGCTAAAAATGCAAGACACAACAATTACTGTAATCTGCTGATTTGTTGAATTATCTATCATATTTTCAGCATTTTGCATGTGCCCTTGAGTAAGGTACTTTATTTTGATCTATTTTTATGTTGTTATCAAAAAGCCAAGTAGTGGTAGTCATTGTGTTTTTTATATTTTAGATTTTTTTTAGTAACTTTTTAATATATTATAAGTTCATCCATCTATGGCATCAATTATTCGGGTTAAATATTTTTATTACTAGGGGATTCTTTTAGTTTCTCAACCATGATGTCACCGTTTCAATCCCTCCACCGTGCATTTTGCTTGCCCTTGAGCAAGGTACTTTATCTGCATTGCATATCTCCACCCAGAAGTATAAATGGGTACCCAATGGCCTGGGACAGAAGCACTTCATATCCGCAAAGAAATGCGGTATATAAATAACCGCATTAAATAAATAAATAATTAAATAATTAAATTAAGTTAATTAAATTAGTTAAATTAATTAAATTATTTAATTTATTTAATTAATTAAATTTATTAATTAAATTGATTATTTAATTTAATTAATTCAAATAATTTAATTTAATTAATTCAATTTATGTAATTTAATTTATTAATTTAATTAAATTTAATTAATTAATTAATTTTATTAAATTTGATGAATAAATAAAATAAAATAAAATAAATAAATGATTGTTATCTTTCAATGTCTGCCTTTAGTTTCAGCAGTGCCTACAGACTGCCAGGCAGTTAATTTAATTTATTAATTAAATTGATTAATTGATTTAATTAATTCAATTTATTTAATTTAATTAATTAAATTTATTTAATTTAATTTAATTAATTAATTAAATTTAATTAATTAATTAATTAATTAATTTTATTAAATTTGATGAATAAATAAAATAAAATAAATAAGTGATGATTGTTATCTTTCAATGTCTGCCTTTAGGTTCAGCAGTGCCTACAGACTGCCAGGCAGCATTAATGTACCTCCGGTCTCTTATCAACGTAGAGGCTTTGGATAGACGGATACCGCCTATTATCATTAAGCACCAACTTTACAACGTTATCAAGAATAGAACGCATGTTGACAAGCAAGTGGTAATAGATTATGTTTAATAATACTTTTCTTTTTTTTCTAATTGAAATGATGATTATGATGCAGGGATGTAGTTATGGTTGGTGGAGGCAGGTGGGACCACTCAGCCTTGAAGTTTCTAAAGCTATGTTCATGGCTCTCCAACTACCCTTATCAACCCACTTTTACGTCCTTAAAATCTGCTCTTATTTAGTGTTTACCAATGTTATCACCCACCCTTAAAATGTCTTATCACTAAGTGTATGTGGAGGAGTCCGGTGTTTTACAGTCAAATACAAACGATAAAAGTAAGTTAAAAAGAAACAACATTTTGAACAGAAATTGTCAGTTCTAGTGGCATCACCCATTCACATTTAAAGAAACATTAAATATATATTAGTAATAATAATAATTAATACTGTAATAATAAATAAAATGTTCATATGAAGTGGTGACAAAAAATAACTACAAAGTATTTAAAAAAAAATTCTTTCCACACTTGTGTTTTATTATCTTTGCTTATTTTTCCCCTTCCCCAGAATGAGCTTAGAGACAGCAAGGAGATCAAACTGCTGAAATTGGGAACTGGTCCAGATGAGTTTAGCATCGTCTTCACCAAGGACTACGTGGAGCACGTGAACAAGCAATTACCAGATAGGCCCGTTGTTAAGAGATTCCTAAGCAGTATCGTAGAGAAAACCAACAGTGTTAGTGTTGACAAGCGGATGTTGGTAGATCATCTAGAATTTAAGGATGAAGAGATTACGTAAGAAATGATAATTTCTGGTGGTTTTTTTTTTATGTTTATTATACATACAGTTATACATCAGTATGAAAAGAACTGCATTTATCAAATTTCTAATTGACAGCAGCTTGACATGTTTGACTGTTGATGAGGGCTTAATCCTCAGGCCTTCTGGCGCTGCCAGAACAATCTCCTGCTATAAAACAACTTGCACATTGTTTCTTTCCCCTATTATTATTTTGTTCTTTCGTTCACTTTTATTTCAGATCAATCTATAGGAATTAAGCACAATGCAATGCACAATAGATAATTGTTATTATAATAGCATCCACAGGGGTCAAAGGTCGCACTAGGCGCTTTGCACTATGATGATAAACTATCTCCCACCACATATCATCCCGGTATATTTGAGTCAAGGTTTCGGTGCCAGGACATACAAGGATTGCTTGACTTAACTATTTATAAACTTAACTACTATAGCAATAAACTATCCCCTACCAGACACCATCCAGGATATAAAAGGATTGTTTGACTTGTTACAAACTACTGTATTTTATTATTTTTTCTTTTGTTATTATTGTTTTCAGGATTATAATGTAATTAGTATTGTCATGCAACATCTCTCAAAGCCTGTACACTGACTAATTTAATCAAGAATACTAATATTGTAATTGATCAAACAAGTGAACAGTGAAATTTGTTTTGTTTTATCTGTTTTTTTTAATATGGTTTTGTTTTAGAGAGTTGGTTAATGGTGGAGTTTTAAATGTACGAGATGTTGGAAGTTGGTGGATTGCCGTACCAGGAGCTGGTTACTTCATTCGCCATTTCACAAAAGGTAATCTCAATACGATGAATGTCTATCGATATTTTTTTTTTATTCTACTTTGTTACTTTAGTATCTCTAAAATGTTGAACCAAATAAAATGAATGTTAATATTAATTCTTTAATTATAGCAAATTCTTTCATTCGTTCGTTTACTTTATTATTTTTTTTCTGTTTAAAACGATCTTTATCACACAATGGGAAAGAAAGATTATGTTTTCTTTTCTACATGATATGTTGTAAAATGTATGCTATACTACTTCTGCCTATACATAAAGTTTCCATGCTATTTTAAGATTTTGCTTATAACATGTAAGGCACTCAATGGTCTTGCCCCAAAATACATCTCTAATCTCCTCCAACATAAATCTACTCCTTGCCGCCTTAGATCATCAAACAAGCACCTCCTTGAGTATAGGCAGGTGGAGACATAAAAACCTAGGTATTAACGTACATTCTCATCGAGAGATCAAAATCTCATCTCTTTCTCATTTCTGTCTCAACTTTTTTGACACACATGTAAATTGTTTATTTATTTATTTTTTTCATAAACTTACAAGCATTGTTAATAAACATTGGTAGTTAATGTGCAATCTGCAATCTAAGTAATGCGTTGTTATAGCGCCACAGAACATTGCATTATTCTGCCGTTTATATTGGTGCTATATTGGTGCTTGTTGATTATTGATTGATTGTAAATGTTTATTTGAAGATTTTGTTGTTGACTTTTTGTATTTTTCAAGGGCGAGATGCAATTCTTAGGACAATACGAAATTCCAAGTACAAGCAAATTCTTCTAAGGGTAAGTCAACTATATAAGTATGATATATATAAACTATGGTATGTTTGAATGCTTTGTATCCATTAGATTCGTGTGTGATCCTGTGTGTGATGTTAAACTATATCTAGGCAGAGCAGGCAGGTTGTCTGGGGTTAGTCAGTCCCAACTAACTTCTAAAAAATGCAGACAAGAAACCGTATCTCTGTGACTGGCGGGATGGTTGGCACAATAAAACCGAGCTGGCCCCCTCTATAGGGAGGAGAAAATTTTGCTGCTTTGCAAAGAGGTCTTGGATGGACAAAGGCTAGGCCCACCGCCTTTAATTTCTCATAATGTATAAGTTGATTATACAGATTGGCTTTCCAGAGAAACGCCTATGGCTCTCTTAGGGCTAAGGCATGCTGAACTGAACTTTGATTATTTTAACAAAGATTTTTTCGCTCAAACTGATACCGTAGTCCCACCCCCATTGAACTCAAAATTGGGCCAAGTTTTTTTGGGGGGGTGGAGCTAATAAATGGAAATTTTATGTCACTGTTTGATTAATTCAAACCCAATATTTGGTGTTCTTTCTGAGAATATTTGTAAGTCATACCCCCTCCATGGATTTTGCCCAAGGAAAGGCTAATAGTGTACATAAAATTGAGTATAAACTAAAAGGTGGGGTTATACCCAAGGTTTATTAATAATACAAAAATAAGTTTAAGCTGCACGTTTTAAGTAGTGTTTCTTCTATGTTTAGCAAGTATTATTTTGGTGTTATCCAGGAATTGGAAACAAGAGATCTGAAAGCAACTAAAACACTAGGAATGCAATATCATATACAGGAGATTCTTGGAAGTGGCTCAGTGTCCAAGTAAGTTTTCTTGCACATTCCCTTGCATGTAAACTGGTGGTAGCTACTGTGTGTTCGCTAAACTGTGGAGAACCTTTGGTCACTGTTTCAATACTTTTGTCTATCCCCTCCCCCAAAACTTTCAATATTATCAAAAATGGAGAAAAAACTAAAAGTTATATTCAGATTTAAGTCTGAGAGTGCGATTTCCAGCCATCTAGAGGTGCCATAATCATAAATTTTCTTACCGCAGCCCCAATCATGGTGGAGCTACCTGGTATAGATCACCCTCTTCTGTGAAAAGACCTCCCTGGGCCCCTGCTATTTCAAATCACTGGAATCACCACTGTATTGTCTTTCAACATAATTTTATATGTCAAAAAAAATTTAAGTATTATTTAATTTTTTTTGATATAATGATTATTTTAATATTATGATATTTTTATAATTTTTATCTCTCAAAAATTAATTATGTTTTCATTTGCTTCAGGTTTGATACAACTTCTGGAACTATGGTGAGGATAGATAGCTAATACAGAATTATTGTTACAAATACCTAATAAGTTCAAAGTTAGAGTTTAGAGGGGTTCGGCGATGGGAGTCACATGACGTAACTTGGGATGTTGGATATAAACAATGGATTGTCACAGCAGTGTCCTACATGGAGATTGCTATTGCAGCCGTACCCTGTTATTGCTGTAAAAATCATCATAATTCCCAGTAAACTATACCAAATGGATTGGAAAATATACTTGAGAATTTTGCCTTAATTGTTTGCTAACACTGTAAAGGATACTGGCCAAAAACATTCAGATTTTTTGACAAATGTTAAGGCCTAGGCCCCTGCACATGTACGGCATGGTTAGGTATCCATGATGGTCCGCGACCTGCGAACTACGCTGTGATGTTAGGGTTAGCTAAAGTTAATTAAGGATTACTTAAAATTTCAAAGCATACAATTCTAGGAGAATGCTAGGATAAGCAAATAAACAATATTTTTAACAATCCTATTGCCTTTCCTAGCCACTTATTTCTTACGTTAAAAGTGGGTGGTTGTTTTCGACACCACAACATTATCTTTTCCTATGCTATTGCACTGTAATGTTTTATTATGTATACCCAAGTTATCTCACGTGACCGTCTGTAAACAAACATCGCCGAATCCCTCTATGGTATGGTTTAAGTTTTAAGTTTACAATTTGTAAGTTTTATGTACAAGTTTATACCATTATACCATGTAAGGTATAAGAAAATGTACAGTATTTGCAAGGTATAAGTTATTGTAATGTGCAGGCATGGAGTCAATTGCAGTGAAAATGTAATCAATTACGAAATGCAGTTCTTTTCTTCCAGTTACAATTATAATTACTTTTTCCCCATTACAATTACGATTTGATTTTTTCAATTTAAATTGCAATGACAATTACATTTCCATTTTGAAGTTTGACCAAAATCACATATAATAAAAATTATATATTCATTTCTACAATGATACTGTTACATCAAACAGATTTTGGGACTGCTGGTTTACTGGGTAGCTCAGACACAAGGAGACCCTTAGGGGAGAAGAAAGTACTGTGTGAGCTAGTCCTCACCCTTTGAGTGCTTTAAGACTTCAGTATGAAGCACAATATAAATCAAACCACATTACACTACATTATTAAAAAATGTAATGATTACAATTGATTACAAATTATGATTACTCCATGCCTGGTACTATGCTAAGTTTACAATTGCTATCTACTGTTTATGCAGCTATCATCAACATAATCTTTATTATCATTGTCATCGTCAGCATCATCATTGTTATCATAATCATAACTATTATAATCATCATCATTTCATTTCATATTTTCAACAGGGTGGCCCATTCATATAGTGCAGTTAACTGGTCTCCAATGGGTGGTCTTCCAGGGTGAAGGGGTGGGGTGCCAATAGGTATATCTGGAGATGCCATGTGTTGCAAAACCAATGTGAGTGACAATGACACTTTTATCTTCAGTTTGAGGTTCACCATTATTTTACTCTCCTTTTATATATGTAACAGCAGATGAGATCTACAGTTATACAAAAACTTCAGTTTCAAAACATAATACAGTATATATATTTTAATTTCATAGAAATATAGAATATATCATAATTTTAAAATTTATGCCATAGTTAAGCTAAGATTTTCTTAGAATATATATATTTTTTTTTTTTCATGTGGTATGTGGGCTTTTTAGAATTTGAGTGGTTGTATTATGTGATCCATGATTTAATGTGTGTTGTTACATGATTTGATTGGTATTTTCTTTTTTCTTTTTCTTTGTTTGCTGCAGTGAAACAAAACAAGTTTCTATGACAAAGTATTGATATTTTATATACCCCATTCATAGATTCTATGAGACCAAAGAAAGTAATGAAAATAGTACACACCAAGTAGGCTTAGGCTTATTTACAGGCCTAGGCGATGAAAGGGCCAATCTCTCTCTGCGTTGTGGAGTTCGCATCTCCTTTATCATTTGTTCCTGTTATAAATTACATAGCAACATGGCCTAGAGATTGCACATCGCACAACAGGGCGATTTGTATATCTTAGTTTATAATTAGGCCTGATGTTACCATCAATGTTGATGAGAGGCAGCCACACAATATTTATTTAATTTGTAAGCCATGAAATACTCGCACCTGGGGCTGAAACATAGCGTGAGCCACTTCAAAACTTGTCGACAGTGCAAGCTGGAGTAACTAAGCATAGCCGGCTGAGAATGGTCAGCGTGTGGTTCGAACCCTTGACAACTAGTTTCACAACCTGAATGGAAATCGCTGCACCATACCACCTCCCTAATCTTTTAGGTTAATAGTACTTTCTATTGCTCGCTTCTTAACCAATCGGATGCCTAGAATCTATGTATGAGGTAATATAATGTATATATCCTGTATTTAAAACAAATATTTTTTTTAATGTACTGTATCTGTAGCTTTATTCTTTAGAGAAAAATGAGAACTATTATTTATATACTACATAATTACGTTGTATGTCATTGTCAATATTTATTCGGCAGTGGCTATAAAGTTACACCAGTTTTAAACCAATTTTTAAAGCCGATTGGATGTTATTTGTATGTATGGAGTAGCTTAGGTCAGCAACATCCAATCCAGTTTAAGATGGGTGTAACAATAGCCACTGCCTATCTATAAATTGATACAAGCAATTGGGAATACTTTGATGTATAACTATTACACAATAGATATATTAGCAAAGTATTGTCCTATTTGAGCAGAAATGTTAGCTCTGCATGACGGGTTAATCTGTGCCCGCAAATAATATACATAGAATTTTCAGTAAATACAGAGTCATATTAGTTAACATTTAAATATATATAATGTTAGAAAGGTGCTAACTGTAAACCTTCTTTTCTTTTTTTTTTACATTAGTAATTTTTAAAAAAGTAACTGCTGTGTTCACATTTGGGAGGTGGTGAGCAGTCCCAATCTTTTCTAAAAACATGCAAATTATTGTATAAATGATGCTAAATAACGATTCGTCAACATTTTCACATGTAATATGTCACGCAAGAGACGAAGGCTTGCATTGAGTGACTCGATCCTTTATGTGCAAGAGAAGTTCCATGCCAGATGCAAGCTCATGACATGATGTGTAGTTCACATTAACAAATATTTAAATGTAATGTTTCAAGAGTCAGTTATTGCGATGTTTTAATGTTGCTTTGATTATGATTTACAAGTTCATGAATTTTCAATATAATGTAATGTTGGCTGAAGTTCATATTTTTCAAAAAAAAGAAAAGGAAAAAAAAAGATATAAAGCAATATGTTGAATTGAAATTAAGGAACTGATAATCTTAAGAATTGTAGACATGTAGCTTGTTATAAAATCAAATAAGTTTTTAATGTGTAACATCAAATGGTAAATAGATAAACAAAATTGCTGATTTATTTATGCCGGTACAGAATTTTGTACTTTAAAAATCCTGTCATTACAGCTATAGCCAAGTGTGTGAATTTTAATGTCTTTATAATCAGTGGCATATATAGGGTGGGGGATGCACGGGGTGGGGGGAACCTCCCAAGAAATTACTCCCTTCCCCCGTCGAGCCCCCCCCCAAACACGGTCAAGTAGTTAAAAATCCCATAAAATCACCTTATTTTGGAAATTAGCGCCCCTCAACTGGTCATCAACCCCTCCCACTTCACCTTAGCGCACCCCTCCCCCATCAGCACCTCCATTTCTAGACTCCTATATACGCCACTATTTATAATATGTTCATTATCTCAACTTGACAGTATATTTTTAATGAAAACATTGTATAATGTAACTACTATATCAATGGGAGTATTTATAGTGTCGTCATTTGGATCATTTAAAGAAATACTATAAAGTTCATTAAAAAAAATAAAGAATACGATTCAATATACCATATTATATTAGTCTTCTTTTTTTTTTCTTAAAGTGCTAAAACAAATACTGTACCGTATTTATTCAAATAAACAAATAAATACATCTCGAATGAACGCCTACTCTAGAGCCTCATTTTTTTTCTCCTTCAAATCGAATAAGGCCCGATGGAAAGCAGTGTCATAAAGAGGGAATTGGGTCACTCGAAGAAAACGTTTGTTCCCCAACAGGTGTTTTCTTGCACTGAAAACTCGGTGAACAAAAACTTTCACACTAAAATTTCATTATTCAAAAAAAAAAAAAAAAAAAAGCATCTAATCAATCTATCTTCAACTGGTGCTCAACCAACCGTGACCAGGCAGCAGCCATGTGGATGACAAAGGTTGAGGAGTGAACTACATCATCATACATTATTATGGTTGGTAGGGCTAGCTAGGTCTAGATATTTCTTAGTCTGCAGAGAACTAAATATATTACAATTTATGAAGCAGGTGTAATAATATTTGTTGGTCTTTTGATTGTTAATTAGCCGCTGCTCTTCCTTAGGATTAACCAAGATATACAATATTGTTTTAGGCCTAGGTAGGCCTTGCTGCCAACCTACCGAGACGGGCCCTCCTTTGCTCTCTAGGCGTAGCCAATGGGTTATTATGGAAGGGGCTTAGTGATAGTAGGTGTCCGGCCCAGCCAGGCCTATTTTTTACACGATCAGAATGAAAGTCTAGGCCTAGGCCTTCTCTAGGCAGGCCTGCCTAGGTTACTAGACAGTGGTGTGTCAATCTATTACTACTGTGCATATTGTTCCAACAATTTTTTTACACAAATCTGAGTTGAGGTATCATTTGATTTGTGGAGCTTTAATATCAAAACTTTTTTTAATTGTGTTGTGGCCAAAACCCTACCCAACAAGTTTCATAAACAGTGATGGCGCCACGATTTGCACAACGCGAGGGGGATATTGATGATGGGTTTCAACAGTGGCGTTAACAATTTTTCGCCAGGTTTAGGAGGAGCGAAGTAGTAGAGGGCCCACAAATCCCTGGCGCCAAGAAAAATGCAATCATCATGGTTAATATTGCAGCTGTATAGAGGCAGTTGTTGCTACAGATATTTGGTTGACTACAAAACAGAGATATACCATGAAAAAAATAGATCCAAGAACTATTGTATTGTCCAACATCCACGACAATAAGGAATTTTTTAAAGATTTTTTGAAATTTTTGTGAAACCCAAGTAGCAGCGACATATTTTTATTATGTTAATTGTGACAGAGACAAGCCAAACCAGTAACTCGTTGCAAATCATGTTACAGATAATACTAATAGCCAAGACATGCTGAAATGTCAACATTTTTGAAATCTATTTTATTGCACTAAACTAACATTTATATCTATACATCACGATATGCTGTTATTTTCCCCATTTTAAATGTTAAAAAACAACTTTTAACGATTCAGTGATGGTTTCTGCCTGAGAAATGCCCGAAATCATTAACTTTGAAGGCCGATTTCTCAAACATTCTTCTTTAAACAGCTGTATGCTTAAATGCTTGTAACTTCATAAGGAATGTCAAATTTAAATTACTCTTTTACTGTTTTATAGCTTTCATTTTTAAATTTGCATAATAACTAAAAATCAATTTTTGCAAAGAGTGACTGGTTTGGCTTGTCTTTGCCACAATTATAGTATTGATAATTTCCAATCACTCGCCAGATTATCAAATGCTTAAATACGATTAATCAGCATATAGAACATCAGATTGTGTAATATTATTGTTTAAATCCATAGTGAAATATAATTATAATTTTTCTACCTTTAGGTAGTCAAAGGCTTGAATTACCTTGAAGTATCAAATGATGGTACTGACGTAGTCTTCCTCATTGTATCCAGAAGATCCTTGAAGCACAAACAACAAGATGAAGCGTTCTATTGATGAGATATCCAGCAAAAATAAACCTGTTACCAACGATTTGAAATCACAACACAATTTTAAGCAATTAGACACTAGTACGTCAGGAGGTAGTAAAAACCGGGAACTTGAAAGTAGATCTGAACCATCAAATGAAAGTAATCCTGGGAAAAGTGAATGTGCCGAAAATATGTTATCGTCAGATATTCTTCAAATCCAACCAATTTCTAGATTTAATGGGAAATTCCCTTTTTTCCGTCAGCCAATGGAAGTTGGTTGTTTTTCCTTGGATAGAGACCGTAAGCTGTACTTGGATACACGTATGCTGAAGTATCTATATGATACAAGGGAAATAAGTGTCCGGTTTGATTTGCAACATGGATTTGATGTTTTTGAGAAGCGTGACGACGATGTAAAAGAAAGACTGAATAACTTAATGCAATGGATTCTGGGAATGAAGAAGCATTTTCAGTTGGATCCCAAGGAAGTAGATGAAAATGGATCTCCTAAGCTGCGAAGGTATTTATAAAGTTTTTAAGATTATGGGCACCCAAAAATAATTAAAATAGAAGAGAGTATAATGAAATGAACCAATTATATATCTGTATAATACTTAATTACCTACCTACCTACCTTGATTTTTTTAATAATAATTTGCCCTAATGTAGTTTATAGACTTATAAGTCAGTTAAAACATTGATGTCGTAATTCTGTTATTCCTTCTTTAATTTTAATGTTCAATTTTCTTTATTATAATGCTACAAAATTTATTGTTCGATTTGCCAAAATTATATAATTTGCTTGTTGGTAAAGATACTGTAGTTCTATTAACATTTATTATGATTATTTTTGAACGTTCAAACGTAAAACAAAGTTATATTTATAGATTTTTTATTGTTTTTTTTGTGTGTATTGTATTGTAATTGATAGTTCTTTATTGTTTCTTTTATTTTATTCTATTCTATAAGTGACGGGCTCCCCGCTGTTGGATGTGAACTGAAATAAAATAAAATTAAATTAAATTTCAATACAGAAACTCAAATGCTAATTTTTTAGGGCATTGCAATAAATTAGACAATTATATACTGTATGTATGCATCATAATCATTTAAAGTGTGCTATTTCCACACTTGAGGGTGATACGTTGAAGTCTGTATAGTTAAACTTGGGCTACACATCCAATCTATAACAAGATATAATTAATTACAAGCATCACGTTGCAAGATTTAAGATGGAAGGAAATGACAATTTACATTGATTTTTCTACTTTTTGTTTTCAAAAGTTTGAATACAGATTTTATTGCTTGGAGAGGACATATAACCAAAATATTATGTACACCGTATGAGCAACGAGAGGGCTGGATGATGGCTGTTACACTTTTTCACGGCACATATTATATCAGCGAGGTTGAAACGAAAGAGAATGAAGCACGGAGGAAGAACATGTCAGATAGGGAGAAAGAAATGACGTACTGGGGGTACAAGTTTGAGCAGTATATGACAAGTGGTATGCAATGTACTTTTTGTACTCTACTTTTTAGATGATGATGATTAAATCTTCACAGCAAGGGCGGAGGTGGGCAGGGCCACCTAGCCTTTGAAGTTTTCCACCCAGTCTAAAGCTAATATCATGACCCTCCACCCACACTTATCAACCCACTTTTCCATCCGTATAATCCACTCTTTAGATTTTCATTATTTAGAGTTTACCAATGTTACCACCCACCCACACTTACAATGTCTATCACCCTCCCTTAGTTTTCTATTACAACCCTGTCACAATACAGTATTATGAATTAGAAGCTTTAGCAGTGCCATTTGGAAGAAGTCACTTTTGGGAGATCTGGTTAACTGAGCTATTAATGCACTTAATTCTATGTTTTTGCTGAACATAGTGGTACTCATCACCACTTACATCTGTGAGACAATTGATAATAAAACAGTGATAACATGCAAATATTAATTTGCGAGAGGTTGGTTATTTTCCTAGAGATTCTTTGCTAGCTTCCAGGAGTGCTGGAGGCTGTCCCAATTTTCCGGAATACTCTTGTGTGTTTTAGGAAATGCGAGACTCGTGCTTAGTGCCCTCTTTATTTCATTCCTTTCTAAGGCTTTCGAATATTCATGATTAGGTAAATTCTAGGATTATAATATATTGTACTGAACAATCATCACTTTTCTAAGGCATTAGCTATTAACCTTAATTCTTCCATGTGGGACCATGCGTCACAAGGTTTGGGGGAAAATATCATTCCTATTGAATTTTTTTGGACACAATTTTTTTTTTTTTTTGAAAAAGCACAATGCTATATATTATGCATTAATAATTTTAACAAATTAAATTAAAAAAATATTAAACAATTTTTGTAAATCATTATCATCATGAATACTTGGTACCTTCCAACGTGGCACATTTTACAGAATTTATTCAAGAATTCGTAATTTTTGGCTAAATTTTGAATAGAGCAAATGGAAATGTATAGACAAACATAATATGGTTTAATTAAATTTAAAAAATATTAAACAATTTTTTGTAAATCATTATCATCATGAATACTTGGTACCTTCCAACGTGGCACATTTTACAGAATTTATTCAAGAATTCGTAATTTTTGGCTAAATTTTGAATAGAGCAAATGGAAATGTATAGACAAACATAATATGATTTTTGTTCATACAATTTAATATTTATAAGTAATCCTTCAAGTAACTTAATAATTAAATGGCGGACACCGATACCACATTTAAGAACCGTTTTCTCTTTACAGTGGATGGTCGGCAAGAACCAAACACTAATGTTCCAGTAAACAACTCTGAGGCTTATTGTAGTGTTATCCGCACTCGTTTGAATAAACATTCGTTGATATACAGTGGAGAGGTCGACTGCTGTGTCAATGACCCTAACCTGCGACCTCCAGCAAATTACATCGAATTAAAAACAAACAGAATTCTCTATGCACCAAACAATAAAAGGAACTTTCATAGGTAAGAATAATTTGAGTTTTTTGCATTTATTTTGTTAGTGACATTGGCTGTGTTCACACACACCATCAAACGGTTAGCATTATCTAGATAAACACTTGCGTTCATACAAGAAAATCCTTGATCCGGATATGAAGAAGGTGATGGTGGGATCACTGGCCGATAGGAAACCGAAATTTGAAAATTGTACATCTGATTGGTTAATGATAGAAACACGCTGAACTTGCTAACCGATAGCGCTCGCTAACCATTAGCGTATCCACTTTCTGGTTAGGCACTTCATGGTTAGGGCTAACCAATTGAGTGTCCTGACACGTGTGCTAACGGTTAGGGCTAACGGTTAGCTCCCGATGTAGATACTAAGGTTCTAGTGTGAACCTAACCATATACATTACAATACCATTGACCTTATTACTCCATATATCATATCAGCTTGTGATTAGGGATTTTTGTCCTTGCTGTTGAATGTAACACTTGGTCATGATTTGTACGGTCTATCTTCAAGGGACAATTCAAGACTGCAGCTGGCCCAAAATGCTGCTTTTCACTCTCACAAAGGAACTGGACCACATCACACCACTACTTAAAGAACCACATTGGCTTCCCATCTGGCATAGGATCATTTACAAAATTCTACTGTTTACCTACAATCATTAAATAGCATGGCTTCTGTATACATATCTGAACTCGTCTGCCCATACAGTACACACAAACATGTCACCTTGGCTCAACCGATCAAAATCTTCTCCAAATTCATTCATCATGACCCCTACTAGCGCCGCCCCTGTCATTGTTGTTAAATAATTATCGGTGTAGTCTTCAGCTGATGTAAACATGGTCATCGCTGACACCTTGGTTGTCCTCATTATTATTATAGGGACTAAACCAAACCTGTTTTTTATTTTTATCACAGGTATAAACTATTAAAATGGTGGGCACAATCTTTTCTAATTGGTATTCCAACGGTTATTGGTGGTTTTCGTGATGATGAGGGCAACGTGCTTCAGTTGGAGAGATTCAGCACATTCAGAATGCCTGAGATTGCTAGACAGGTAAAACAAATGTATTAAAAAAAAAAAAATAGTGATTGTCAGTCAACAAACTAAGATAGACTATTGCAGATTCAGTACTAGTAAGACAGACTTACTATCTTATACGTTATGATACAATATATTTTATTACATCCAAAAGGAAATTTATTGGTACTGTACATAATGTAAAGTAAGGCTCTCTCAACAAAATCAAAGAAACATAACCAAACTACTCATTCTGGGGTAGGGGCGTCACTCCACTAAAGTCCTGATGACCTGCATACCACAACCCTAACTATGCATTCTGGGGTAGGGACGTTACTACACTAATGTCCTAAGGACCCACATACGCTGAAAGTATGGATCTGGCCCACTGATCTCTACTATAATAGCTAGATTGCTCATAGGTTTTTCAATAATAAATTTAAGTTTAACGTAGGAATTTTTTTCAAACCATCTAACCACTAGACGTGACTGTTTATGCAGTTTTCAAAAGCGCGAGCGAAGTCGTGTTGTGATAGTGACGTCGATCCCTAACAATACAAATAACTTCACTTGCGCTTTCTTAAACTGCATAAAAAGTCACATCAATTAGATAGATGATAATAATCATTACTATAAATTCAAATTTATTATTAAAAAGTTTTGCAAGAATCGTTATTTTTAACAATAATTTAAACAAATGCCAAAAGAAACTTGTCTAAAATGATGCGTCACTTAGGCCTCCCAACATGGCGTCGGTGGCCTCACTAAAACCAGCCAATGAGCAATCCAGCTATTATAGTAGAGATCAGTGATCTGGCCCTGTGCACACAGTAAAATTTTCATTGAGAAAAAAACGCCATGCCATGACCATATAATTATTTAGGCATTTCGCCTTTTTTAATAGTCAGTTCAGGGCTTAAAGTTGACTTATGTTCATTTAGGAGAGGAGTTGGAGTGCCTCGGTGTGTGTGAATTTCTGCGATTATTTTTTGAACTATGTGAAATCCCAAGTAACAAGGGATGACCCAAGGTGAGTTTAATTAAATTTTATTTGTCGTAATAATAATATTTTGATTGATTTTTTTTTGTATTTTTTTTTTCTCATCATTCCAAACTTTTTGGGGCCTGTGGTGTGCTACGTATAAATTCAAAATTATACTGTTTGGTTTCTTCGTAGGGTGGTTTACTTGTTTGAACGCAAGCCTGGTAGCGACGAGATAACTTACACCATTGAAGAAGACCCAGTGCATCACTTTATGCCAGAGTGGTACATCAAATGCTTTACACAGTAACGTAATGTAAGGAGGTAATTTACTATATTGAGGAAGAACCTGTTCATAAGTTTATCCCAGATTGGTAATTTAAATGCTTCACACAGTAACATAAGCTTGGGAGTAATGGCCCTGTCACATCATGACGATTTAGTCAGCGTATACCGACGTATCAAAAATTTCTCTAAAATGCTGGCATACGCTGTTTTTTTTTAAAATTTTGGGTGCATACTGTATATAGCGTATTTATTACGCTATATATGCCATAACAGTTTATTCACTAGTAATACACTAAACTTGTATACTTGATAGTGAAAAAGATAACTTTGCATCTCATATACATTATTTAATAGTGCATCACAACATGGTGTTGATCAATTTCACTTTCCATAGTTCATACAAACCTGGAAGTGAGGAGATAAATGTGTATTCCATGTAAGATTGGGATTCAGCCTTATAACCAGTGTTGGGCTCCAGAAACCAGCTGACAGGGATCTAAACAAGTTCCATAGGGATCTGAACCAAGGGCCACTTTTCTCAAATTTAAACAAATATTTCTAGTCATCGAATCACAAATGAACGATATATTTGTATAGAGTACTACAGTGTTACGTCACGATACCGCGTGATACTACTCTGTTGCTATTGGCGACACAAAATGCGTTCAACAGACACCATTTTCTCCACTGACAAACCATTGATCCTAATTTCTAACGTAATTATTAAGAAGTTGTATCTTAATTTTTATTTGTAAATGTTAATTGATGATTAAATGTGTGTTCGATAACTAAAGTAATGCGAGCTTTTTGTGTTTTAGTACATTTTGATGGTAAATTATTAGGTTTTAAAATGCCTGTTCCAGAAAGCCAATTCTAAACCATTAAGATTATAAAGTCATTCAGGCATAATTGACGATAACCAACGTCCAGAGGTCGCCACCTAGTGTTGTGACGACACGACTGTGGTACTCTATGCATATAAAGGATGCTTTATATTTATATATTTGGAATTTTTTACAAACCTAATTTTGAGAATAAGCTAATTAACTGCGATAATGCAATAAAAAGTTAGGCCAAGTGTGCAATGTTTAAAAATACAGTAATACAAATGGTATATAAGGGCGGGGCAGTATTTTCCATTTTTTGTTTAAAAAACAATTTTGGAGAATGAATACTTTTGGAGGTGGTTTTTAAAATGTTGTCATATTAATCATTAAACATATCAGCTCAATATCCGCTATAATTTAGATATCAGCTATCATTCCCAGAGGGTTCCTCCCACTTCTCACTCTTTGGACATGTCAGCTGACCTGACTATTGCCACTCCATTGGTGGATTTGAATCATCCCTGATGATGCCATGTACCATCACAAGACACCAAAAATACTGTCATTGGTTATAAAAGTATTATCTTTTACGTAGGACTGGCGAAGTCTCTTACCCGTATCAGTTTATGGCAATCTTTTGTGTTTTTTAAAATTATTCCATAGAAAGAGTATCCTATGACACAATTGAAGCTAAGACTTAAGGCCATTTAGATAAGACCTCAGAAATCTGCCAATATTCTTATAGATGAACACCGGACTTAGAAACAATGTATAAAATTTGTACAAGAGCTTTGTCCATTATGTGATAACTGTGATATGCCCATATTTGGGTGTAATGTGTCATCATCATGCCCATATATGGACAGTCACACAAATTTGTCACAAAAATTGGTAGAGTGAACAGAGCTTTACTCGGGTTTTGTAACAGAGATGATATTCATCTTATGGTTTTAGCGAGCTTCGTGTATTTAATTTAGATTTCTTCTTGTATAGAATGAAAATTGAGACAGATAACATCGGATAATGTCCTTGTTTATATTTTTACCTAGCTTAAGCTATGTCCATACTATCAAATTTATGCAACAAATTTTTGTGAATGTCCCTTATATGGGCATGATGATGACATATTACACCCAAATATGGGCAAAACAAAGTTATTTGTCACATGAAATTTGACAGTGTGCACAGATATTTAGTGTTTGTAGAATCTTGGATTGAATGAAAAATATGGGATAAATAATCTCAACCAATCATTTTAATAATTGTGAATAAAATTATAAATCTTAAAAGTTCTTGTGTCATGTAAGTTTGTTTTGTGAAATTTGACTAAAGGCATAGACAAATTTTCAAACCATGTATAATTAATATTGTACTTGTTTTGCTAGGTATGTTTTCATAGTGAGGTGCTGCATTTTATTGGGTATGTTTTCATGGTAGTAAAATGATGTTATTACCAGCTTGGTAGCCTGGTTTGGCAGTTCAACTATCTTAGGCACAGATAATTCTAGTATAATTCAAAACATGTTTTTTTGTTCACAGGGAAAACAGGATTATGTAGGTCTCATGTCTCTTGAAACGGTGGCTCCAACCTCCGTAGCCAGGATTTTGGTAGGGGGGTTCTTTTTGATACTGAAAGGGCACTTGCGAGCACCATTGGCTGGGGCCAGGGGGGGCTGCCAAGGGCCCCGGGGGGTCCAGGGCCAAAACCCCGGTGGGGGTCCAGCATCCTAAAGCATTTACAGGTGTTATTTAATTGATTTGAGAGGCCATACATTAAAAAAAAAGTATATATTAAAGAGGTAATTTTTTGAGTTGGGAAAATTAAAAAAAAACAAAAAAGAAAAATACTACTTTAGTACTACAGTATTGGTAATTTAACAATCCAGTATGGTTTATTCTTTATTTTTTATTTATATAGCACTTTGGAAGTTGTATCATAATATACACTTAAGACAATCAATAACAAAAAGAACTGAGACAAATTTGTATGGTTGGTTGTAGCGTATTATTATCATATATACAGTATATATATATATATACACAGGTGAAACTATCCTCCGCCGGACACCATCCCGGTATTTCTGAGTCAAGGTTTCGGGGCCTAATTTTTTGTTACTAGGTAGGCCTAACAATCAGGTATTAAAATAATGATGATAAGGCTCCAGGCTAGGCCTAAAGTGTAGGCTAGCCAGCCTTTGTTGGAAGGGCACTTCATGAAAAGGGGGTTCATTCGAATGCAATGAACCCCCTGGCTACGGGCTTGCAAAGGCCGGGTTTGGGTGTACCCTGTCCCCCTCCATTGAACAATTATTGAACAATGCTCAAAAACACCATCATTCTAGTTAGCTCGACTTCTCACTTTCCCATCACAGCACATTTCGCCAGTGTCAATACACCTAGAAATACCACAGCTGGTCAAGTATAAACAAATGCACAGGAAAACCGCAACCTCTACGATGCATCAAGGATATCAATGGCGCTAACGACTGCAAGCATCTACAGAAGGACATTGATGCCTTATTCAAATGGAGCAAAACCTGGGATCTTTGCTTTCACCAAATGTCAAATTATCACCATTACACGGAAACGTAATCCCATTATATACAATTACAATATGAATGGTGCACTGCTCTGTAGAACTACAGTTGAACGTGCCTAAGTCGAATCCAAAATGCCATTCAGATATTGTTCAACTTAGGTAAAATTCAACTTACAGATTGTTAAGTAATGGAAAACACCAACAATTTGGCATGTAAAATTAGATCGACTTAGAAATTATTCGACTTGTAGTATCAAAGGTCTTGGTGTTGAGATCAATAGTGTTTTAAAATGGGACAATCATGTATCAAATATTGTTTCCAAATGTAATCGCAAACTGGGAATGGTCAAGCGTGCAGTGGGATATGCAGCTTTATTCAATATCACTAGAACGCCTTACACCGCCTTAATTCGTTCTGATTTAGAATGTGCTAGCCCTTTAACGAGTGGCACCTCCAAACGCAACTTGCAACGTTTGGAGGGAGTCCAACGAAAAGCAACAAAATTTATATTGCATTACCCAGATTGCAATTACAATGAAAGACTTTTGTTACTTAATCTTATGCCCTTATCATACAGAAGAGAATACTTAGATCTAACCTTTTTTTACTTTATTTGATTCAGTGAAATGACTTATCAGGTCACAAGGTCAACTGACAATGATTTAATTATTGAAAATGCAACACTGAGTCTCACAAACTATTTTAACCGCATTGTACCCATGTGGAATACCCTGCCTCTTACCTTTAGAAACAGCCCAACCATGCACACTTTTAAGCAAAGTATTAAATTATTTTATCACGATTTCTTTTTAAACAAGTTTAATGTAAATTCTCTAATGTTTGCAGCTGGCTGTCATGCTGTCCCTGCACCAAATGTCGCCCAATTTAAATTTCTGACCGCAATGTGCAATTCCTCAAAGTTTCTCTTTCAGATTGTTTTATTATTTAATTTGTTTTATGCCTCGAGTTACTTTTACTAATTTTAGTGTTACATTTCAAAATTTTATATACCCGATTTTATATTGGTCTGTGCAATTCGCTATCAGAGGTGTGATTTGTTCACCTGTTGGCCTTTTCCTGTCACCGGAAATCTTTTATTTCATTGATATTTTATTGTGTTTTTGCCTGCGTGAAGTCGAATAAATAAATAAAATAAATAAAAGATGAAAGGGAGCACCTCCGTACCAAATGCTCTAATTTGAATAATTTACTGTAGTGAAAGCAAACATGACACTGTTTTACTGTAAGATATGAGCTTTTAATATTCAAAGCTGTTCACAGATAATATACAAAAAAAAAAGTTTATAAATAGTATTCTACAATATTTCATAGGATTTATTTTTAATTGATAGGAAAGTTTCTTGTTGGAAGAGGCCATACCAATTCTAAAACAAGGAAAGACAAAACAAAAATAGTTAATAAAATTACAGTATAGTTATAGTTAATACAAACTTACAGTATAAAGATTGATGAAAGTTAAGGTTGTCTCAAAATTACTATCTTGTTATTATTAAGGGTAACCTTAATTCTAAACTATTAATATGATTAAAATCCGAGGACGAAAACATGGAATGGATATGTAATACGATCTGGTGACCTAATAACAACAGTTATTGAAAAAGGGTTTATGGAAAAGCCACAAAGAGGAAGAAAGCAAATTTAGTTTATACTTATTAAAAGAAAACTATATAAATATATTTATAAATATATTTATATAGATGTCTCAGGTTTACACTGATATTTTTTAAAATAAAAATGCAAAATTTTAAAGGACATCCATACTAATAAATCATTTTAATCTTTATATTATTTTCATTCTCATCTAACAACAAAGACATGGTCACACAATTGTATGATGACCTATAAACCAAGTTTGTTTTTATTCAATCTTAGACTGCGAGTTACTAGTTAGGATTTTATCCCAGAACTCTGGGATTGGAAATTTGGCATCTTAACCACCAACCCACAAATTTATTTACGTAGACAATTAATGATAAAAATGGTCCTACCATTGTCCAAGACAATATCAAATGGTCGGTCATACTTTTCCAGATAACTTTGCGGTGACAAGAGGTCATCTGACCGAAGTAAGAAACCAATCAGATCTGCAGCAATTTGAATGAATGACAACACTTTTAAAGTCAATAAATAAAATAAATACGGATCAATTATAATGTGAGGCTTTAAGTCAAATAATACAATAAAAAGGAACAGCATCAGACAAAATTTTATGATGATGAGGAGCGCTAGGAATACCTGGCTGATTGATGATCTTTTTTGCTGATTGATTAATAGATCTTTTGTGTATGGGCAGCCATTAGGGCCAATATACTCTAATGCCTCTATTATACTGCCCTCATCAGAGCTTTTAAGATTACAAGACCTTGTTTTAGTGACAAAAGCTGTTATTTTTTTTCTTCAAAATACTAATTTTTTTCACTTTATAAAAATTTGTTAAAACATATCCAAGTGCCTGGAATAGTAAATTACTTCCCTTACCTTGTGGAATGAGTAAATCGGGAACCTTCTCATGTAGCGAGTCCATGATATTTCGTTGTGTTATCTGACAAGAATAATTTATCAAAATTTTCTATTATTTTTTCTTTGTATTCAAAATATGCATCTGATTTTACAGTTTTAATTTTAGTTTTAGTTTTTTTTATTTTAATGTTTTATGTTTGTGTTTATATATATATAGATGTGTATAAGAGACAGAGGTAGGCCTAACAATCAGGTATTAAAATAGCACTTTTAATGATGATAGGCTCTAGGCTAGGCCTAAAGTGTAGGCTAGCCAGCCTTTGTTGAAAGGGCACTTCATGAAAGTAAATAAATTTGATCACCCACTACAATAAAACCACCACCCTCATCATCACTACAATTATCAGGATTGTTTCAAATATAGTAATTATCCTAATCATAACATTTGTTTGTTAGATATGATGAGTTTCCTTAGGTGTGATATTTGTACAGTACATACTGTATTACTTAACTGTATCATTGTATGAATGGACTTTAAAATGTTTATTATTGTGAATTAAAAATTAAATATTATTTCATTGATCATACACTGTATTGTCAGATTACCGATAAATATATTTTTTTCATAAAAAAGAATCTTACAAACCTTTGGTTGCTTTGCAAGGTACGCTCCAAGTTTTAACATCAAAGTCAAGCATTCAGGCACCTAAAAACAAAAGAGAGATTTTCCAAAAAAGATGCTCAGTTGATACTGTGGAGGAATGGTTCAGCCCATAGGGAGCTTTTGATTTGCACATCGACATGACGCCAGAACGGATTCACTCATTTGTGACAATCATATGTTCTCTGCACAACAAAGATTCAGGCCAAATTGCGTTCTAGAATCCATGTGACAATGAGAACTTAAGGTTCTCGCATGCGCAGATGACTTCTTTACTGACGTGATTACATTTCACGTCCTACAGTCATCTTGCAATCGAAAGTTCCCTATCAATTGTGCACTGAACAATGGACACCATTTGACCCCTGACTCTGGGTCAATTAAATAATTGATTATCAATAGTCACTTGACAAAATCATAACAAGCCATACATACCAGTTTCTCAATAGGTTCACTTGTTTCATATTCCTCCAATCGTGATGCAGGCAAGTTGAGCACTCGGAAGCTCCACTGCTGGAAGAGCCTGCTGGGTACATTGCTAGATATCACAAGGATCTTACTGTGGCTGATGGGACTGTTCTCTGTCTCTGTCATCTGCTTCAGATCTCTGATGATGGCAGTGATCTCATCACTGCATGTCTCCACGAGATGTACAAAGTAGTTTGGATAAGCTAAGAGCAAGCCTGTAGCACTTTCTCCTTGGTGATGGTTCTGCCAGTTCTTTAACTGTTTTTCATAGTGGGCTGTGAAACAATAATTTAAAAAAATGATTAATGTGCTTATTCAAACGGGGCACTTGAGAAAATGTTTATGTTAGGAGGGGCACTTCTTTAAACGGGGCGTTTATTCATGCGAGTACAGTATCTGGATAAGAAAACATGATAATATCTATGAACAGAGCAGAAAGGTGCATACAAACAATCTATCTAGTATTTACAACCAACTACATCAGGAAACCACTACTACTACTACTACTACTACTAGAAAACCAGTCATTGTCTGATAAAGATCCGTTGATAATAGATTGAAATATCACAAACAGAACACATTATGGCTTGCAAGAATTTTGTCTACAGTATGTTCATAATGTTCATAGACACTTTTCATTGCCAGTATATTGTAAAATATAATTGTGATTGAGATACCTACCACCAAGATCATTCTTGTCATTTAGATTCTCTGAAAGCTGTGCAACATAAACCAAGCGATGCAATAGTGACTTCTGAAGAGAAATAATTATAAATGTATATAAGTTAAGAGATGATCAGACTGGTACCTGGCCCAGACGTAGGGTCCTTTATTATGCCTAGGCCTTGACTAGTATATTATTAGTAGGATAATAGTAGTACTACTCAGAGGCCTATTAGTAATATACTTGAGCAAATATGCATACGTGTGCTTAAAAACTATTTTTTTTGCACATTTTGAGGGGCGCTTATTCAAACAGGGTGCTTATTATTCAAACAAGACGATTATAAAAATTGAGTGGAAATTGAGGGGCACTTATTAAATTAAATTAATTAATTAAAATTAATTAAATTAATTAATTAAAATGCAAATTTAAAACATTCAATCAAAAGAACAAAAAAATGTTTGTACAGTACTCTTTTCTAATTATTCCTGTTGCAGTGTTATTGGTATTATTGAAAAGATTACACAGAATTATGAAAATAATTTAAAAAATAATAATATCGGCATTATTTTATGTATTTTTAAAATCATGAAACATTTAAAACCCACTAATTCATATTAGGCTGTTGCTTTGACTATACATTTCCCCAGCACTGTATGCTATGTTCTGTACAGTACGGAGGAATGCTGTTTAAGAATTACTTTTTATTTACTTATTTTTTTCTCGGACAGAGTTTGAGGCAAACATCAATGAAATTTGTTAATTCCAACAATCTACCTTTTTTTCATATAATAAATATTAAAAAATCTGTATTTCATGAACCGCTTTTTTTATTAAGTTTTACATCAAAGAAGAAAATCTTCTGCATGTTATTCAGTCTTCCAAATGGTGCGAATCATGAATTTTGTACCTACTGAAAGTAGCTACAAAGTCATCGAAATGGTTTTCCGAGGTAAGGAACCGTGAATCCAATTTTAAGAAATTATTTGTTAAGAAATTAAATTTTTTTACATTTTAAGATTTTTAATTTTGTACAAATGAACATTCTCAATAATTATTTTTTTGTACAAATAAACATTCATAATTATTTAAAAATTTCTATCCAAAAAATACAAATACATTAACTTGCGCCAGGTACCGTATTTAAACGGGGAGGAACATGGGAACTGGTGAGCAGTGACTCTTATTATTATTATTACTTTTTTAGAAAAATCGTTCCTTAAGTTAGAAAGACATCAGAAATTTATTTTTTTGAAATACCTTTGGAAATTTGTATTTTATTTAATAAACAAAAAATGAAAAGTTTTCCTTTCACCACCCCAAAGCAGACTTCACCATCATCACAGAAACTTAAACAATAATAACCAACAATCAATAAGATTAGTCTCCTTTATTTGGTTGAAGTTAAAACAACATAAACAATTGGAATACATTAAGACATAGGGGCCTATAGTATACATAAACACAAAAACAACATTCAGTCATAGCTACATGTACCCTTCAGAGTACCTATTTTTTCTCAGTCATAAGCATGCGCAGTAAAGAACTTTGTCACTAATGCAGGTTAGGGAGTAACTTATTCGCGCAAGTACGGTACTACTAGGCCTAGCTAGCTAGAGTAGTAGTAGAGAGTAGTATAGTACTGTAGTAGTAGTAGGGCCTAGCTAGGCCTAACCGAATGAATGTGGCCTAGAATTATATTTTTACGCACTTATTCCAACAATAACATGAAGCGCCACTGATAATTTAAATGGATGGATTTAAATGGCGCTATATAAGTTCTTACTTTATTATTATTATTATTATTATTATTAGAACTAGGGCCTAGCCTAGTGCTGCACAGTGAATGTAATGTGCTGCGAATGAATATGTCCTGCTGGGGGGCCCTATAAAACAACCTTATTCAATGCCCTGTTCCTTTCTTCGATAACTTCTAAAAGATTAAGACGTGCACTTTCATACATAGAATCTGTTTTTGCGTCAGCCATTTTCAGACACAATCAAATGAAATAATATACAGCAAATATTCCTCATCAGCCGCCTGTTGACCTTGCTAAGCTAATGACAGTATCCAGGCAACGTTATCGTTCGTTATTAAACAGAGGTAGCAACTATAGAGGGCGCTACCTTGTATCCTTGAACAGAGCCATAGATAGAAAGAGTTGCGACATTGAGAATTTAGAAGCCATTTTGTTTCATACGCGATGCGCGTTCTGTGTCTAACATGATGTGCGTTCCTGTGTATAATATTGTATAATACATTTAGCGGCCTCCTGTATAGTTTAATTTCATTTATTCTTTTTAGCAGTCGAATTTCATGTAACTATTTATAGATTTTTTTTAATGATTTCACTACTTTATATCCAATTTCATATTATAAAATAATACTGTAATAATTTACTATTTTTAAGCAGTTCTTTAA
>NW_022716874.1:200696-211573 GCF_011630105.1 Anneissia japonica
TGAGGAAGTGAAGATGCAAGAGTGGAGTTAGCGGTGGGGTTGATGGTTATTTTTGTGGGTCTTATTTTTTCGGGAGTTTTATTTTGTTTCTAAACAATTTTTGCAAAAAAAATGTAATAGCATGATGATGATTTTTTACATTGTTGAGGTATTGATTCATCCCATGCTAACTCCACCAGGGGGGGCTCCATGGGGACCATCTTGGATTTTGCTGTAATTTTAACCAAATACACCTAGGCCTAGGGATATTAGGGAAAATCCCAAAGTTTACCTTCATTGTAGCAATATGGATACCATCAAAAACCAAAATATATGGGGAGAGTATCTTTTTAGTTGTTTTTGTTTGCATTGCATGGTTACCCTTTTGAACTTTATTGGGAAAAATGCTAATTCTTTTAGTTTTAAAATTTATGTCAATAGCAATACTTGTTTTTAAATAGTGGAATAATGATCTCTTACTTTATAGTATAAAACCAAATACTTTAGACCAAAATCCCACAAACACACTTTTTGACAGATTTATAGAAAGGGGCCCTTCTACTACAACCCAACTTTTTTTTTTATTAAGCTTTGACCTGGAGTTGTGTAACGCTTGTGTTATGGCCAACCCACTGGCCACAGACCATACTGGTTCATTTACTTTTGTACTTTGGCCTATTAATGATTCTGTTATTTTTGTGTAAGTCTAATGCAAATAGACACAGGCACCTCGGTAATAAAAATCAAAGTTTACTTAATTTAAGTACTGATATAAATATTTTTATCATTTACACCTTTGGGTTGCGTGCATTACGATGTGTCATTATGGAGCAAGCTTTGCTCATTAATTGATTCTTGACCTGCAGTTTGATAAAATAATCTTGTGACCCGCAGTTTGATAAAAAAAATCTTACAGCAGCAAGTTTTCTGTCCTGTGATTGGCCAATAATAACAATGAATTATACCAAACAACAAGGGTATTTTAGGGTTTGAAAAGGTAGGCTAGGTTTGATTATGGTGCTAGCTTTGATAATGTATTGGCAAAGTTTTATTGGAACTTCGATCAATACATTAGTGATTAAGAGCATGTAAACCTATTTACTTACTTGATACTTGAGTTTTGCCGTCTCTTGCAAGAGTACACTTGGCCGACATTGATTGGTAGTTTGAAACTTTTGCAGATTATGGAGCTTTCGATTGCACGACGACGGTAGGACGTAGAACGTAATGACGTCACTAAAAGTCATCGGCGCATGCAAGAACATTAGGGTCAAATCGTCGAGCAGATTCTGGAATGCAATTTGGTCAAATCATGGAGGTATTATTGAGGAGATCACTCGGCAAAGCTACGCGCACGCAGCGCTATGCAAATGAACCAAGGTCAAAGTTGCCGCAGCGCATAAAGAACGTTTGCGCGATGCCTTTGAAGTCCCATGTGTTCCCCGCCATCAAATTTTCAGCAGGCATTGTTGACCAAAAAATTGAACATGAAGAAATGGAGAGCACCTTCTTTTCTCAATGTGCACTACATACTGTCAATCACTATGGCTGCGCAATCTTTTCTATTTTGAAGCTGATACATTTATCTCTCATAAAATATCAAACATACTGTACTAATATTTTCCACCAAGAAAAATTTCGAATTTAATGGAACATTTACATGACCTATAAAATTATAGTATATTTCAACTTCAATTTTCATAAATTGGCCAAAATTCGCCAATTTTAATTTTAACAGATATTAATTAATAATGATTAAGGATTATAATAAACTAAGTCATTTTAGGGTTAACGAGGGTTAACTATTCGAAAAATTAATCCAAAATCTGAGTATTTTTCAGTTTTACGCTGACTTAGCTTTATAGTCGAACCAGTCAATATTTAGACAAAATTATAATGAACACAGAAGTAATTTTAACATAAATATTTTACGGAATCCGTTCCTGAAATATCAAATAATAACATACCAAAAGCCCGAAAAAATCTAATCAGTGGAACATTGTTCATTATAAAGATATTATAATGGGTTAAAATCAAACGTTTTATTGCACAACTGCTCTGCTGGAAGCGTATAAATGCATGTCGTTGCCAAGTTGCTGCTAACAAAAAAATGTGAATTATAGGGTAATGGGTAATACGCCCGCGCGCGATCCAAAAGCGGGGAACACATAGGAACACATAGGTTTGTCGCGTCAAAGGGATCTGTTTCCGAGTGATCTCCTTCTCAATAATACCTCCATGGTCAAATCAACGTATGCAGAGAACATAGGTTGCCAGGCAGGATGGTCACGCATGAGGTGATTATGTTCTAGCGTCGCACCATCGCACAAATTGATAGCTCGTCAGACCCTAGTATTTGTTCTTCCTTGCACAATTTGAAAACTGCAAAGAGGATTCCTTGCACCATTTGAAAATGTACTGCAAGATTTTGAGGAAGTGAAGATGCAAGAGTGGAGTTAGCGGTGGGGTTGATGGTTATTTTTGTGGGTCTTATTTTTTGGGGAGTTTTATTTTGTTTCTAAACAATTTTTGCAAAAAAAAATGTAATAGCATGATGATGATTTTTTACATTGTTGAGGTATTGATTCATCCCATGCTAACTCCACCAGGGGGGGCTCCATGGGGACCATCTTGGATTTTGCTGTAATTTTAACCAAATACACCTAGGCCTAGGGATATTAGGGAAAATCCCAAAGTTTACCTTCATTGTAGCAATATGGATACCATCAAAAACCAAAATATATGGGGAGAGTATCTTTTTAGTTGTTTTTGTTTGCATTGCATGGTTACCCTTTTGAACTTTATTGGGAAAAATGCTAATTCTTTTAGTTTTAAAATTTATGTCAATAGCAATACTTGTTTTAAATAGTGGAATAATGATCTCTTACTTTATAGTATAAAACCAAATACTTTAGACCAAAATCCCACAAACACACTTTTTGACAGATTTATAGAAAGGGGCCCTTCTACTACAACCCAACTTTTTTTTTTATTAAGCTTTGACCTGGAGTTGTGTAACGCTTGTGTTATGGCCAACCCACTGGCCACAGACCATACTGGTTCATTTACTTTTGTACTTTGGCCTACTAATGATTCCGTTATTTTTGTATAAGTCTAATGCAAATAGACACAGGCACCTCGGTAATAAAAATCAAAGTTTACTTAATTTAAGTACTGATATAAATATTTTTATCACTTTCACCTTTGGGTTGCGTGCATTACAATGTGTCATTATGGAGCTTTGCTCAGTAATTGATTCTTGACCTGCAATTTGATAAAATAATCTTGTGACCCGCAGTTTGATAAAAAAAATCTTACAGCAGCAAGTTTTCTGTCCTGTGATTGGCCAATAATAACAATGTTATACCAAACAACAAGGGTATTTTAGGGTTTGAAAAGGTAGGCTAGGTTTGATTATGGTGTTAGCTTTGATAATGTATTGGCAAAGTTTTATTGGAACTTTGATCAATACATTAGTGATTAAGAGCATGTAAACCTATTTACTTACTTGATACTTGAGTTTTGCCGTCTCTGGCAAGAGTACTTGGCCAACATTGATTGGTAGTTTTTCCAGTAGACTTCACAGCTTAAGGTTAGTAATATGTTAGTGGTTTTCATAATTTTAAAGGAAGAGAGATCACTATGGCTGTAAAATTTTTAGACCACTAAATTAATTTTACTTGAAAAAATGCTTAACAATAATGTAAAAATTATAATTATTTATTGTATTTTACTATTATTATTATTATTATTAATATTATTATTATTATTATTATTATTATTATTATTATTATTATTATTATTATTATTATTATTATTGATTTTTACTTTAAATGGCTTGGGCAAAGCACTCTTTAATGAATTGGTTTAGAACTGTCAACCTGACAGTTAATGCTGAACCTATATGCGATGGCTCGGCCTTGAGCATCAAGTAAATACTGTAGGTTGTCCTTTGCATTTGTTTGAAACTTTGAAGAATGTTAGCATTTTGCAAGCATTGTCATTCTCCATTCTGATACAATGAGTGATCCACTTCATTTGTTGATGCTTGTAAAATAGATTGATTGGCTGTGTTTGAGTAAGATTAAAGAGTGTCTCATTGTTGATCATGTATCTCCAGTCAACCTCAGTAGTATCTTACAATCATCAGATTGACCTTCATCAAACATACAATCAGTGATGTACAAGTCAATACTTGCACCACATTTTAATTATTGCAATGTTGTGTGGGGACAATGTATTCAAACTCTACAATATAAAATTCAAATATTACAAAACAGGGCTGCAAATGTCTCAAGATTTATTTCGAGTTCAGAAGCACTCACAAACATAAACTGGAATAATTTAAACACCAAACTGTATCAAGATGAAGCTATAACCATGTTTAAAATAATGAATTCTCAAATGCCAGCTTATTTACAAAACAGATTTCAAGAGTGCAATACATGACCAGGTTAAGGATTTACTTGAGGTACACAAACCAAGTACTGAATATAAGAAAAGAAGTTTTTCCTATCAGGGAGGCAATTGTCTTGAATAACCTAAACCTCAATATGAGAATGGCCCCAAATGTTCATACTTTTAAAAAACTATTACAAATCATATAAAAGTTTCTTGCATTAAAGGTAATATTTTTTGTTCTGTTTTGCTTTTGTTTTTTTAAGTCTTTTGTCTTTGTAATTGTTTTTTTTTTTTTTTATGTTAATACTTTTTTTTTAACGGCCTTGTGAAAACACATTTAATTTGTGATCAAGTTTTCCGTTTTCAAATAAAGTCATTATTATTATTATTATTCCTTGCTTGAAGTTGAACTATACTTAATATTAAATATATTCGCCCCCATAATAGGGAATTCAAATCTCCAAGCCTCTGGCAACCTTATAAAACAAATTATTACAAATTAAATAAACGTGCTGCGACAATACCTAAAATATATATTCATTAATAGACTCATGTTTCCTTTTTTTCTTTTCTCTAAAATGCATAGTAAATAAATAACCTACTTTTCTAATAATATTACTGTTTTGCAAGGACATAATTTGATGAAATTTTTCATTTATTGGAAAGTTAGTATAATATGGTGGGAGATATGTTTTTCTTAAATCAGTATATTTTGAAAAACAAAAAAAAATTAATCTCATCTTCAATGCTACCATCATGACAAATACAAAGTCTATTTTATAATCAACATTGTTTTTACGCCCCTTTTCAATTTAAAGACTATGATTTGATATACGAGAAGAAGTCATTAACAATTTAAAATGCGCTTTTATATTCATTGAGAGATAAGATTCAGTTTCAAAAGTACGTTTGAATTTAACGTATTGTTTTAATTTACTTGAGTTATTTATACTGCTAAACCAATTTTGCTCATCTATGTAATAGCATCGTTTGTTAAAATTATGAAATGAAAGCTGTTTCATCACCCACCCCTTGGTTCATCCAGACTTCCCCATATCCATAATGAAACAAAAGAGACCTATGCAACTTGCCCAGCAATCACTGTCATTATCGATAAATCTTAACTTGTTCCACATTATGCATTATGTACCAATCTCTCTCTATCCAGTTTTATAATTCTCAACCAATATTTCATCATTCTTGTCAATCTTTTAGATATAGTCGACCCAGTTTGCCTCTAATGGCTGTAATCTCTGAATTTCTTTTTTGTCCTAGTACAAATTTACAAAATTTAACATGGATCTTTTCAATGCTTTCATCCTTTTTGTAGCCCCAGACCTCACTCCTATAGTCAAGAATAGATTTTAGTTTAATATCAAAAATTTTAAAATATATGTCAATTGATAAATTACCCATAGACATTTGTATTTTCCATGATTGCGTACATAGACTTAGACGCCTGTTCTGCCAGGGTTTTTTGTGTAAGCCTATTGCAAATAGACACATGCACCTGGGTATAGAAAATTCAAGGTTTACTGATATGAATATTTTTTATCATTTTCACCTTTGGGTTACGTGCATTATGATGTGTCGTTTATGGAGCAAGCTTTCGCTCAGTATTTGATTCTTGACCTGCAGTTTGATTAATATCTTACAGCAGTGAGTTTTCTGGCCTGTAATTGGCTGTAATAATATAATGTCATAACGAACAACAAGGGAATTTTAGTTTTAGATAAAGGCTAGGTTTGATAATGTTGGTAGGTTTGATAATGCTTATTTATATTGGAAAAGTTTTTTTGGAACTTAGGTCAATACATTCATGATGAAAAGCATGTAACCTACTGAAGTATTCACTTGATACCGTCTCTTGCAAAAAGTACATTTGGCCATCATTGACCATTAATTTTACCAATTGACTCCATGACTTAAGGGCTGTAATATGCTTGTGATTATTATAATTTGAAAGAAGAGAGATCACTATGGCTGTACAATTTTTAGACCACTGAAACTTAACAATAATGTAAGAATTATTAATATTTTAATTAATGTATTTTATTATTATTATTATTTTAAATTAAAATGGCTCAGGCAAAACACTCTTTAATGAATAATGAATTGGTTTCTGTCAACCTGACTATATCTTCACCTTCATCATTAGTTCATTATCATTACTGCCAAGGGGTTTGCAAGCGCTGATTCAAAAGTGCATTAAAAGGTATGAAGTTTACTGTGTTTAATTTGTTTTGTTCAAGTGTAATTGTAATTTAACTATTATTGTTATTTATTTTTGATTTGTTTTATAAACACTTCTGTTTCTGTTGTAAGAACAATTTGTGGCTTAAGGCAATTTCATTTTGCAATTTCCCTTGGATGAACGAGAATTTGTGCATATGTGCACCCCTGTGTACAGGTTCTGCATTTACACTGTACTTTGGTCTGCTAATGATTCTGTTATTTTTGTGTAATCCTAATGCAAATAGACACATGCACGTGGGTAATAACAATCTAGTTTTACATGATTTAAATATTGATATAAATATTTTTATCATTTTCACCTTTGGGTTGCGTGCATTACGATGTGTCATTTGTGGAGCAAGCTTTCGCTCAGTATTTGATTCTTGACCTGCAGTTTGATTAATATCTTACAGCAGTGAGTTTTCTGGCCTGTAATTGGCTGTAATAATAATAATGTCATAACGAACAACAAGGGAATTTTAGTTTTATATAAAGGTAGGCTAGGTTTGCTAATGTTGCTAGCTTTGATAATGCTTATTTATATTAGAAAAGTTTTTTTTGGAACTTAGGTCAATACATTCATGATTAAGAGCATGTAACCTACAGCAGTATTTACTTACTTCATACTTGAGTTTTGCCGTCTCTTGCAAAAGTACATTTGTCTGTCATTGACCATTAAATTTACCAATTGACTTCATAGCTCAAGGGCTGTAAGATGCTTGTGATTATTATAATTTGAAAGAAGAGAGATCACTATGGCCATACAATTTTTAGACCAATGAAACTTAATTTACTTGAAAAAGTACTTAACATTAACAATAATGTAAAAATTATTATTTTAATTAATGTAATTATTAATATTTTAATTAATTGTATTTTATTATTATTATTTTACATTAAAATGGCTCATGAAAAGCACTCTTTAATAAATAATGAATTCAAATTCAATCTCACTATATCTTCACCTTCATTAGTATGTGACGAAAAGTCCTTTAAGGAACCATTACTGCCACAGGATTTGCAAGCGCTGATTCAAAAGTGCATTAAAAAGTATGAAGTTGACTGTGTTTAATTTGATTTGTTCAAATGTAATTGTAATTTAACTTGTTTGTTATTTAATTTATATTTGCTTTATAAACTCTTCTGTTTTTGTTCAATTTGTGGCTTAAGGCAATTTCAATCTGCAATTACCCTTGGGATGAAGAATTTGAGCATACAGTATGTGCACCCTTGCATACAGGTTTCGCATTTACGCTATACTTTGGTCTACTAACAATTCTGTTATTTGTGTGTAATCCTAATGCAAATAGACACATGCACGTGGGTAATAACAATCTAGTTTTACATGACTGATGTAAATATTTTTTATCATTTTCACCTTTGGGTTGCGTGCATTACAATGTGTCATTGGAGCAAGTTTTTGCTCAGGATTTGATTCTTGACCTGCAGTTCGATTAATATCTTCTAGCAGTGAATTTTCTGGCCTGTGATTGGCCATGATAATAATTGTTATAGCATACAACAAAGTTATTTTAGGGTTAGATAAAGGCAGAGAAGGTTTGATAATGTTGCTAGGTTTGGTAATGCTTATTTGTACTGTATAGGCAAAGTTTCATCGGAACTTAGATCAGTACGTTAATGAATAAGAGCATGTAACCTATCGACGCTAATGAAAAATGCATGTACGCAAATGACCATTTATGTATAGACCTAATTTTTTCGTTGCAGCAACTATTCAAATTAAAAATGTGTGTGCAAAATATCAGGATTTACCCAGTAATACTTAAATAATATTTCCGCCTTAACAATTATCTGAATGAGATACCGACCTCGGTTAGTTAATGAAAATACTTTACTGATATGCATAGGCCCCCAACATTTGTCCGGCCCATGACATGTCGTTACGCCACTGCGGGGCATATGACTTAATAGAAGTGTTTACCTTAAATACCGTTTTCAAATCATCAGATGTACAGTAAATTACCATTTAGTATTGACAATCTGTTTCTTCAATTAAAAGACTTGTGAAATATAGCTGGAATATGATGTTTTAGGATCATCATTACCCAATAAAAAGATGTGCCAAATTTGGAATCTGAAAAAATGTCGGCTTCATCAAGTAATTTATGGATTTCTATGTCCTTACTGCAAACCTGCCAGAAATTAATGAGGTAAACAAATCTGCGTTGTGACATCATTTGTGCCTGAATTCAGGTTGCATAATCTGATCCACACAAGTCCACGCTGGGAAAACCTATGCGCAAGCAAAGTGGTAGTTGTGTACAACAAACTTCAGCCGTGTTTTGTATCTGCCACGTCGAGTGTCAATGTGCTTGTTTTACGTTTTGGTTCGGCACAAATGACGTCATCAGCTAATTAGCATATTATTTACTATGAATACCTGAACAAACTGGGCAATGCTATAATATAGTCTCTTTTAATTGCCCTAAAATAGCATGAAAAGTGCTATTTTTAAGGTAAAGAGATTATACTGTATATATATTTTTCTGGCTATATTTCACAAGTTCCTGCAAACCTGCTCACGACTCAATGCAAAAGTTTGGCAACCCATTTTTGGGTTGCGACCTATATACACTATATAATAGGCCTACTGTACGTACTACAAAAGTTGCACAACTTATCAATCAATAATAATCAATTAATGTTCAATTTAATATAATTTCTTTTATTATAATTCTAGCCTTGGTGTGGCCTAGGCCTAGAGGCTATGGTTAGCCTCAAATAGCGGCCCAGCAGCAGGCTACGGCAAGGTTGGTCCCAGGCTAGGCCGATGAAACTATCAGATTCCTATAGTAATTGGTATTTTTATTTAGTCCAGTAGTATGTACAGTACTAGTGGTAAATCCTTAAAAAATGAATTTATTCTTATTTCTTCAGTTGTAGCTACTGACACACATAGCCTATCTTTTATCATTGACAATTTTTCAGAATGCTAAATCATCGGAATTGCCGTATATTTCGCAAAAAATACACTTAGGGAGTGGTTTGAAATGTGTTTGTCAATCTCAGTCTATATTGATTTAGGGTAGATGCATTCACAATCTCATCTGGCATTTGTTCCAGTCGTTGATTGCTCTTCTATATGAAAAAGTCAGATGCTTTTTATTTATCAGTTCCTATAAGAATCATGGGCGGATTTGGGGGGGGGGGCTGGCCCCCGGTCCCCTTTTGGGAGGTGAGAAGAAAAGAAGAAAAGAAGAAAAAAGAAAAAAATGATAGCCCATACAAATGTTATTTTCGGGCGTCTAAAACACAAAAATTTCTGGACCCCCTAGAACATTGTTGTCTCGATCGGCCCAAATTTCGTCACCCCTTTCGGCCCCCCCCCCCCCACCTTTTGGACATCTCTGGATCCGCCCCTGAGAATCTTGTAAATTTGAATGATATCGGCTCGTTTTTTTTTTTCTGTATGCAACAGTTGGAAGCTAATAATCGTGTGCATCATTGTTGTACTTCTTTCAACGCTTCGCCATCCTTTTAAGAAAATGGACACCAGACCGAATTTCCATATTTCAGTGACAGTCGAACTAGAGTCTTGTATAAAGTTCAGCATTCCTTTTTTGTTTAAAGATGTAAATGATCTCTTGATGATTTAATTTGTATTAGCTCTTTTAGGCAGCATCAGTCACATTGGGAGAAAAATTAACTTTGGTATCAATAAGTACGCCCAGATCTCTTTCTTTATCAGCAGTTTTTAATGGAAATCTTTGGGAATGTAACTGCCATGATTAGGCAGACCCTTCATTGAAAATCATGAAAAAAAAAGCAAAGAATACAAAACTGACATTCAGCATAGACATACAGTACCTGTTGGGAGCCTGTTGTCCAATGATGTTGTTTGTGAGTGTATGTGACTTAAGCTTAGAATGATTTGATTTACATTAACGCAAACCTTGACTTTCTCACTGCCACATGTATTCATTCTCAGTATTGCATTTTTTTGGGGGGTGGGGGTGGGGGTAGCTGAGGACAAACTACCTTATCCTCTAAAGGCCATTATGTTTTATCATTCAAACAGCTTGTGTACAAGCGAATTGGGTCGTGACAAAGTGCGAGCCAGCGAGTCATGCGAGCCAATGAGCGAGCCAGCGAGCCATGCGAGCCATACATTTTTAAGTTATAAAATTATAGCAGTTTATGGCCTAATAAATATAACTAGAGTTATAGGCCAAGGCTTAGGCCTAGGTTAATTTATTATTTAATTAACTGTAAAAATAATAATATTTCGTCTCCCTCGGGAC
>NW_022716874.1:211870-222243 GCF_011630105.1 Anneissia japonica
GCCTTGGTGTGGCCTAGAGGCTATGGTTAGCCTCAAATATCGGCCCAGCAGCAGGCTACGGCAAGGTTGGTCCCAGGCTAGGCCGATGAAACTATCAGATTCCTATAGTAATTGGGATTTTTATTAGTAGTACGTACTAGTGGTAAATCCTTAAAAAATGAATTTATTCTTATTTCTTCAGTTGTAGCTACTGACACACATAGCCTATCTTTTATCATTGACAATTTTTCAGATTGCTAAATCATCGGAATTGCCGTATATTTCGCAAAAAATACATTACATTGAATCATAATCTAAAAATATGTTAATATCCATATCAGAAAATAAATTGATATGTCACAATTTTACGATAAATTTTAAGGATAAACTTCAATTTGTATTTTATTTCAAATTGCAATAAAGTGTTATATTGTAGGTGTTGTGTGCCAAATAAATAAATAAATAGCATTTGCAGCAAAAAAAATATATAAAATTGAATTGAATTGAACATTTACGCTGTTTGAGCAGTTTTCAAGTAATTTTTCAAACTGTGCAAAGGTTTCTTTGCATAACTGTACAAGACACTGCACAGTGAGGCCTACTGCTGGTCTGTTTTGTTTTTAAATTGTTCAGAACATACTATTCGCTGGTCCAAGTGACCCCCTACTATATGTTTTAGATTGTGTTTCATGCATGAAACTAGAAACTCTGATTTTTTATCACCTGACAGTAGGGGCATGTGTATTCCTTCAGGAGTGTCCGTAATAACAAAAATAAACACAATAGACCAATTTTTTTCAAAACAAACAACTTTTTATTTATGGCAACAGTAGGTAAATGTTAAAATATATAATTTACATTCTTTTGTTGTCCCATTTCCTCTGATATGGATGAAACACTCAGGGAGTGGTTTGAAATATGTCAATCTCAGTCTATATTGATTTAGGGTAGATGCATTCACAATCTTATCTGGCAATTTGTTCCAGTCGTTGATTGCTCTTCTATATGAAAAAGTCAGATGCTTTTTATTTATCAGTTCCTTTAAGATTCAGGGGCGGATTTAGGGGGGGGGGCCCGGCCTGGCCCCGGTCCCCCTTTTGGGAGGTAAAAAAAAAAAAANAAAAAAAAAAAGAAAGAAAGAAGGAAAAAGAAAAAAATGATAGCCCACAACGCCTCAAATGTTATTTTCGGGTGTCTAAAACACAAAAATTTCGTGGGGGCATGCCCCTGGACCCCTTAGGACTCGATCGGTCCAAATTTCGTCACCCCTTTTGGGCCCCCCCCCCCTTTTGGACATCTCTGGATCCGCCCCTGAGAATCTTGTAAATTTGAATGATATCGGCTCGTTTTTTTTTCTGTATGCAACAGTTGGAAGCTAATAATCGTGTGCATCTTTGTTGTACTTCTTTCAACGCTTCGCCATCCTTTTAAGAAAATGGACACCAGACCGAATTTCCATATTTCAGTGACAGTCGAACTAGAGTCTTGTATAAAGTTCAGCATTCCTTTTTTGTTTAAAGATGTAAATGATCTCTTGATGATTTAATTTTGTATTAGCTCTTTTGGTCAGCATCAGTCGAATTGGGAGAAAAATTAACTTTGGTATAAATAAGTACTCCCAGATCTCTTTCCTTATCAGCATTTTTTAATGGAAATCTTTGGGAATGTAACTGCCATGATTAGACAGACCCTTCATTGAAAATCATCAAAAAAAAAAAGCAAAGAATAAAAAACTGACATTCAGCATAGACATACAGTACCTGTTGGGAGCCTGTTGTCCAATGATGTTGCTTGTGAATGTATGTGACTTAAGCTTAGAATGATTTGATTTACATTAAAGCAAACCTTGACTTTCTCACTGCCACATGTATTCATTCTCACTATTGCATTTTTTTCGGGGGTGGGGGTAGCTGAGGACAAACTACCTTATCCTCTAAAGGCCATTATGTTTTATCATACAAACAGCTTGTGTACAAGTGAATTGGGTGTTACAGCCATTGAGCTGGCATATGCTTTCTCGAGCACTCCTCCCCTGTACGCCTGCACTAGGTTTAGGATATACAGTCACATCCAGAGGTGACGGAACTAGGGGGTGCTGTGTTATGGAGAGTAATGTGTGACCGGAAATGGTCTGCAGTCAGTTGGTTGTATACCAGTAGCCCTGCCTTAGTTCAGTTTACTAGTATTAGATACTGGTTAATTCTCACAATTGTTTTAAAATCTATACAAACACATGCTTTTGATACAGAAAAATGATACCAAAATCCAGAATCAGAAGATGAAAACAGGCAATCATACAGCTTGTAATGCACGATTGTTATACTTCACAGCATCTCAGTAATCAATACATCAGCCATACTGTGCACACACCTAAAGAGGCACTGATAAACATTGTAACAACCATGGAGTATCATCCATATGGGTGAGTATTGTACTGTACCATTGAACAATTCGGATAGAACAAAATATCTTTCAAAATGATTCTAGTTTAATGGATTGGCATGTTATTTTACGATCATTTCATCTGGATCAATATGGTAGGATTTCTTTTTATGATTATCCAAAAACAAAGATGTTTTTGACTTGCAACAAAGATAAAAAATAAGCATAAAGTTTGGTTTTAGTACTTAATTATATCTATATTTTATTTTCATGTTAATGAAAACTGTTTTAATTAAAATATAAAAACTGTTTTTATTAAAATATTTTCGTAAATTTTGTTAACAATGACAATATGTGATCGGGCCATGTCCAGCATTGCAATTTTAAGGAAGTACAGTCTCAATTGTCTTAAGAATACTGACCTTTCCTGATTTGGGGGATGTATGAGCACCCATCACACCCCCTGGATATGGTGATGATACTGATACCTGGTGATGATGTCAAATATTAAAATTCATCATTCACTATTGATAAAAGTAGTCTGTATTAATTATCATGTCAAAGGAAAATATACTGTAAGATTCAGTTACAAACTTTGCTTGTGTATTATTTCACAGAAATGTGTTATTTAAGGCTATTGATCGCTGTAACTGGCAAGAAGCAAGACGTATCTGTGAAGAACATCCAAACCTTATTAACACTTACGACAATTGGGTGTGTATTCAGCTGATTATATACAATTGGGTGTGATTTAGTGATGAATTATCATTTTATTGGTTCTTCACCTTAGGCCTAAAGTTACTGTAGTCCCAAACATTGCCTTAAGGCCTGTCCAGACTCTCAAATTTTATTTGACGAAAACATGTGACATGCCCAAATATGGTGATGATGACATCACATTGTGACCATATTTGGGCACATGATGACTATATTTGGGCATACAACAGTTTTTTTGTCAAAGAACATTTGATAGTGTGGACAGAGCTTTAGTTTTAGTAATTATTAGCTGTGTGAGGCTTGTTTAGGCCACGGCTTGTGTAATATCCTCAGCTAGGAGGATTCAGTGCTTATGATGGTCCATCTGTGCAACTGTTCTTTGTACAGTGATTTCAATGTTTGTACAGACAAATTTACATTCTTTCTCCACCCTACCCAGTTCCCTTCCAATATGTTCTTTATCCTCACAACTGATTCCCAGCCAAACCCAACTTTTTTTGCTAAAATGGAAAAGACAATTGCCAAAAAAGCGCCGTAACAAATCTTGGCTTGTCATTGCCAATATATTGTGGCCAATACAAATCAGTACAGGGAATATAATGAACAAGAGTTAACAACATAACCACATCAATTTCACAACAAAGGTACAACTCTCTTACAATTCTGCTGCAGTAAACTATGTTTTTTTTTCCCCCATTACTACGGTAGAACAAGATTTTTTCCTAACATTTCCTATAAAGTTGTACTTATGGTGAATCATGATTGACCACAAAACCATAGCAAACATTGTGTGTGTGGGGAAGGGCATTAAAGTGTTAGTTGGCCTTGACAGCATTTATTTTTTAAATTACTGTACTTGCGTTTTCTGATCCCCTGGTGTAAGCTGATCCCCTCAACCCTAATTTACACTGTATTAGGAACGTTTTTATGTGTGTCTTGCACTATACAGATTGCTTACAATTTTGTAAACAATGAGTCCACCTACCAATGATTTGAATATTTGATGAAGGTATGTTGTTATTTTGTACATTTGTATGTCTGTTTTATAGAATGAAACACCATTATTATGTGCTATGGTACATATGCTGCAACGTGTACCAGAAGACTTGATGCTACTGATGGTTGAAAAAGCTACAGTAGGGAATATAGAATATGAAAACAAGGTAAATGAAATTCAATAGCATTGTATGTTATTCAAAAAACAAAACATGTATATATATTATATACCGGTAATAAACTAATTAACTCAGTAAATTACAGTCAATTATTTCATTCTGGACTAGCGGTGAGATTTTTTATTGTTTTATTTAAAACTGAGTAGCCAGCCTATGATCATCATTTCAAAATATAATATATAAATAAGAATTTTTGTAATGTGAGGGATAATCGTGTTTATATATTAATTTATACTATTTACTGGCTATATTGTTGACAAGAAAATGTTATACTGTATCACAATTAGTCTTGCTTGAAAATATAAATTGAAATTGTGTCTTAGAAGAAGTGAAGTTGTCTTTTTAATTATTATGTTGTATGCATGGTTTTACTTAAAAATCATCATTAAAAAACATTGAAATATGTAATCTTTATGTATAAAATTATTAAATATATGCAGCTAATGACATGACATGTTATTGTGACTAGTTATGTGTGTTGTTGGTATGTTTGTATTCCTTTACCTTATTTTATGTTTGTCTTTTAGGGTGGTGAAACTATTATCAGTTTTTTGGCACAGCATATGTATACATCAGCATTGAGATGTGCATTGGAAAAGTCTGCGAGGAAAATAAACACAGGAAACAATTATATAAAAATAGCCGGTAAATAAAGTAAACATCATCAAATTTAATCTCAAACCTGAGTCAGCTAAACTGGTTGTAGCTACTGGTGTGTCCACAAAGAATTTTCTTTCGCAACTCCATATCAGACTTTTTCATTTTGAACTATTCCATTCCTCAGGGTTCAATTTTGGGACCTCAGTGGTTTTCGTGAAATTTTAACCTTTCTTATCATATTTATGCTGATAATAAACAGGTCTATATTTCTTTTAAAGTTGCTGAAGAATTTGATATGAAGATTGAATCTCTCAGAAATTGTATTTCTGAGTTGAAAACTTGGATGTCCGAAAACTTCTAAAAGTAAATGAGCACAAGACAGAATTCATCGTCTTGTTCCCCTCAACAAAGGAAAAAATGCCAAGACCTCCACATCAACATTGGAGAATGTCATATCGATCAAGTACCTCATGTATAGAATTTGGGTATTACGCTTGATTCTTCAATGACTTTGAGTTAGCACATTCTCAAAATCACCAGCTCCTCAACATATCCCATGTGCAATATACATGCATTTGTTACCTCACATCTTGACTTTGGAATTCTCTTGTTTTTTTGGTTTTGATATATATCAGTCGTTGAAACAAAAAATTATGACAAGGCATGTAGACTATTGAACACTGTATTTATTTTCGAAAGAATTTTCGACCAGTCCTCTGGCCTCCATCAGCTTTACTGAATGCACAAGATTGGCTGTTGCAGTTGTATACTGTACAATATAAACAATGGATTATAGGCCAATTATCTAATCTTTTATGCTGTAATATACAAAGTAAAAACCGACAGAGATCAAAGCAGTCAGGTATTGAGATAGTGGTATTTTTATTGAGGCCTATGGTGTGGGTTTTGTGTTCAAGTATAAGTTTGAGTTTGGAAATGCAGTGATCGTTGAGCGATTTAAAATTATTGGCTATGAGTACAAATCTCAAGTCATTGATGTTATTATTAGGAGAATTGAAATGTGTGGCTATTGGAAGGTTCCTACTGGTATGAATTGATGATTTCTGATTATTAAATGAAGGAGGTTTAGTGGTGATGTGAGGAGGGATTTCATATGGCAATATTAAATATAATAAGCCTCGCTGTCAAATATGCACACATATCACGAACGATACAATCACACTCCAAGTCACTAACCACAAAATTCACCCCTCTCGACTCACATGTGACTCGACTACCAACGTAATTTACATCATTATTGGTAATACATGTGATCATGGCACCTACATCGGTGAAACTGGAGCCTCTTTTAAAAGTAGATTTAATAATCGCAAATCATCAATCAGTAAGAACCTTCCAATAGTGTAGTTAGTTTTGCTTCCCACCATATTATTCTACTATGTACACTTAGTTAAGAATTGTTTAATCTTCCACAAAACTATCTCAATACTTGACCACTTTGTTCACTGTCAGATTTTACTTTGTAAATTACAGCATAAACTATTAGATAATTGGCCTATAATCCATCTACATCACTATTGTATTGCTTATATTGTACAGTATACAACTTGCAACAGACAATCTTTTGCATTCAGTAAAACTGATGAAGGCCAGAGGACTGGCCGAAAATTTCTTTCAAAAATAAATACAGTGTCCAATAGTCTACAGTACATGCCTTGTCATAATTTTTTGTTTCAACGACTGATATATAATTTGAAGAACACATGTGGATTTACAATGATATATGTATATATATAATATATATATACATATATATATATATAAAAGTTTGAAAGGCAAATGGGAAAACCCATAAAACAGCAAACGGCCATATAATGCAAAACAATTTAAAATTAAAATTAAAACGGAACAGTAGAGAAAATCCGATCAGAATGACAAGATAAGCTAAGTATCCACTGGAAGGAATCCCATATATATATATATATATATATATATATATATTTATATATGTCTGAAAATTCCAAGCAAAAAGGCATAAAAGCAATAATGATGTGTGTGGTGTTTCAGATACTTATTCTTGTACCAATATATGATATAAATATTGTGATACTGATAGTGTTGGTTATTCCTTTGAATTATTATTTTCGCCATTATCATTTATAAATCTTCCCTTTGTTGTGCTGATGTAGTTTGCAGCGCCATCCAGTGAAATATACTATAATTTTTTGTATGATCTTGTTATTACAGAGAGGGAATACACCTCTTGATTATTATGATCGTAATAGATGTAGAAAATACAAAGTATCAACAAAGGAGGAAAAGAAAGATGAACTTAAAAAATTGCTTATAGGTAAGTTATCTGTTGTACGTTAAATACTCCAGAACCTCATTGGCAAAAATCACAGAGCTTGCCTTATTTGGAAGAACCATGTCATAAGCCTCAGCTATATAGCTTTCTAGACATGGCTATACCTTAAGTACTAATAGCTAGTTGGGTGCCACTTCAATGGATGCCTTCTGGGTCCTAACCCCAGCCCCTTTTTTAGGATGCCTTTTTTAAAGTGGAAGAAATATGGTAAATATTTAATTAGTCAATCATGTCAATTTTATTGTAAATTTAAATTAATTTTAACCAAGTATTGCATAAGATGAAAATTAAACATACCTGTAAGTAAACAATATATATTTTTAATATCAATGGAAAGCTCAATATTTTAAACTGTATTTTCCTATGATTTTTATGCTTGAAATCAAGCAATGGCACAACAGCGTATCCTAAATAATCCAAAACAATTGTATGACAGTAATCGCTCCTGCAAGATGCTGGAAATACCACCTCGTACTTCTAGAGAAAAGATTTCTGATGTTTTGGACTCAGCCCCTGCCCCCTTGTTAATATCTCTGGATCTCCCATGTATATCCCATTGCAAGTGTACACTGCCCACAAAACTTGTCACTGAAAGAAACAGTAAAAACAAAGTTACGCCTATTACATGCACTCGATGGATGCGATCCATGCATAGAGGCTTTTCTGCATGGATGTGCCATACAAGTCCAAATATTATAATTTATTTTTACAGCATTACGGTTATTTCAGTAGTCTGGCTGTAGCATAGACCTAGTGGAAACATTGATCAAATTATCTGCATTCTACACAACAACAATGAATCAAAAGTAAAAAGAATAGAAAAGTAAACAAAAAAACAAAAACAAAATCAACTTCACTTAACATTTTGAAAATTTGAGGCAAAAAATACTACAAAATTAAAAAGGTAAATGTAAAATTTAAGTAAAAAATTATCAATCATTGTTATCTGCAGTTCGTGGGTTGGATTCCTACCCGAGTCAAAGGGCAAAAATCAATCCTATAATATGCATATGGTTCATTGAAATAATACTGTATACACATGTAATAGAAAATACTATACATTTGTACTTTTATATTTCAGTTCCTGTATTATTCTTATAACTTTTTATTTTAATGTTATTTTCTGTTTTACATGTTTATGCTCTAGAAGTAGTTAAGTCTCTCAGTGTTTCAACACCTTGATATAAAATTACATATTTTGATGTGTTATTTTCAGAAATCAGTTTGTACTGTGATGGTTATTTTTTTTTAAACAAAATAATCACAATATGTTTAATGTAAATGTCATGAATTCCTACTTGACGTATTTCTGAGCGGTATAGAAATGACTAGGAATCCCTCTTTGACATATAAAATATAAACACAGCTCACAATGTTGTAAAACAACTCTCAAATAAACTTTTATTCTGTATAAACTACAACAAGAATCCGGTCTCAAAACAATGCAATAACATTCACATAAACATGTGTTTCAAAAAGAGCTCCAGAAAGATAAGACTATCAGATTATATACCCTAGCTGCACTATTCCAGAGCATTCAAGATCATTCTATATTGCCTAAGTTCCTCATTGGTCACCTTACATTATAATTAACCAATTGGGCTTTTGCCTCTATAGTACCAAAGATTCTAGAAGCTTCCATATATTACTCTTGGATTACTCATGGTGTCATGTGTTCCTAAAATTACCAATGTGGTTTACACTGTTTCTTTGATCAATTAAATGTTATTCTAGAATCTTATATGTATTAAATATGTTAAAATAAGGCAAGTGATGATAATTTATTACAGTAAACTATAAAATGGATGGATGAAATACTACTGTAGTATACGAAATAATATTTGTTATATTTTATATCCATAAGAGCTATCAGTTCCAGGAGAAGTATTAGCGAGAGGTCCTGAAGCCATTAAAGCATTCACATATGAAGTCCAGAATGGGGAAATTACGATGGTTAATTACAGAGTCATGTTCCTTGGCAAAGAAGGTGTGGGCAAGACGAGTTGTGTCCGTTCCATGCTTGGCAAAGAGTAAGTACAGAACAAGGCCTTGTTTTTTAAATAATTGTACAGTCTTTTGGCTTGCATTGTGAGCCACAGTATTACAACATTCTTATAGTATCATATATGTTTACTAATCATAGGCGACTGACTATCCAGGTTTTTTTGCAATTGTTTAAAAGGATTTTTAAAGGCATGTTTGCCCATTGGCTCTTGATATAGCTGTAATTTTAAAAGGGTTTAATTTTTCACTTAGTATGCATTGAGTACTACACCACACATACACAACACATCACTACAGCATGGTACATATGACATATTTTTTATTTTGACTGAGCGCCTCCAGAGCTTGTCGCACTTTATTATATCTGAATAATTATATTTGAATAAAAACCTAATATAAGGATGAAAACTTGGCATATACAGTAGTAATTATCTTGTGTATATTTGATAGTGAATATAAACTTACAATGCAAAACTGAGAATATATTATAAAGTTTTGATTGTTTAGCGAGATTTTTTAATGCCTTGTTTAGTGAACCCGCCGACTGAAAATATTGATGGTTTCGAATAAAAATTAAAATATTATTTTTGGCCAATTAGCGCATCCGCTGCCACAAATAAGTGGAAATTTCATAAGAAAATAAGTTTTTCTTTATTATTATTATGCTCTCTGCTGCCTTGAAATCTCTGATGATAAGATATGCATTATTTCTTCCTATTTATATCAATTTGAAGCATTTAACCATCCTATTTTACATTCACCAATAAAATTCCATTTTTATTTTTTCCCTCATCTGGATGTTTTTGGCAAAACTATTTGCTAAATAAGAACATAAAATTTTATTTTTATTTTCATTCCGTCCTCCGATGATCTTAAGTACACGAAACAAGGAATAAAAGAAGTCTCACCTTAACATACTATGTACTCTGTTGCTGATTTAGAAGTTTATAAAAAGCGAGTTAATTTCAAAATATTATTTTAAAGGAAGTAGATATATTTACATCGCCGTAAACAAATCACAATATATTTATGTTAACACATTCACAGTCATACTTTATTAAACTTGCATTTTTAGCACTCGACATTAGCTAGGCCTCCTTGGTGCAGTGATTCCTCCAATAAGTTCACCATGGCACTAATTAATTTATAATTTTTTTTTTTTTTTTATGAAACGTAATTTAATTTTC
>NW_022716874.1:222591-238128 GCF_011630105.1 Anneissia japonica
ATTCGATCGTGTGTTGTTCAATGGCTTTTTAAAGAGTAGAAACCATTTGTTTTTACAAGAAAAGTTGTTGTGTCAAGTTAATGTATTTTAACATGACTATAATAAACACGTCCACGTTTGAAGATTTGATTTTTGTACACCCCGGATTCATGGTAGAATACATTCATAAATTTAACTTGCCAAAAAGTTGCCATCAGCAAAAGGCCGATGCTTATTTGCAGTCTGAAAGTTGAACTCCGAGTTAACGTACATTTAACAAGAATCAATAACTTTACGTGACCGATAATGCAATTTATTAAAGAATGACTGTGCATGCGTTGTTTCATTTACGTAAATATATTGTTTATTGATTTGTTAACAGTGACGTAAATATATATCCACTTCCTATTTTAAAAGTATTTTTATTTTTAAGAAAAGATTTTGTATAAATATGTCATTACTTATTTATAAATCCATCACATATGCTATAATTAACTTCACATGTTTCCTGTTTCTAAGTATTCATTGATATGGTATAATTATATTTATTTAAAGTTTTATTTTATTATTATTATATTATCTAAATGTCAATAGATTTAAGAAGAAAGTACCATCAACAGATGGTATTGTAACAACAACAGTATTTCAAACTGTTAATGGAGATTGCAACAAATGGAAGGAACAGAAGGATGTGGATGGTATGAATATTATACGAATGGTATTAAAATATAAATATAAATAATTTAATTTACATATTAACTGTCTAAATATTATATATTGTTATTTTTATGAATTATTTTGATGACATGTTTTTGCAAATATAACGAACAGAAGGATGTGGATGGTAATATTATACTTTTTAAAATACCATATAATTTAATTGACAAATTTACTGTCTGAATATTATAATTTGTTATTTTTATAAATTATTTAATGACATGTTTCTCAAACTTTTTAATATTGTACAGTGTGTGAACTAACCAAGCAGATACGTGAGCACGCCATCGCAGAAAATCTCGCCAAAAAGCTAAAACAGCCTAAAAGCCATCAAAACTCATCTAATTCTAATTCTGCATCATCCAGTCTTACCGCCTCTTCAACAGTACTTTTATATTTTTTTTAATTGCAAAAATTACTTTAAATATTTTTATTGATTGATGTTCTTTTAAATTATGATTATGTATTTTTTTACTTAGCAGTCAGCCTAATTAAGAAAGTCATTGTCTCAACCACACTGGTTTGAATTGCTGTGTACATTTTGAACTGACCTTAGTGATTCTTAAATGTTTAATTACAGATGCCATCAGAAGCAGCAAGAAGTATGACAAGCTATGCCTGTAAACTCCTAGAAGGAGGAATTCATAAGAAACTTGTTGCTAAACTTACTAAAACTACTGTCCGTCCGACTAACATATTTCAACAAATGAGATCATTTTTAACAGCCAGGAAGGATATTGACAAGAGTTTCATACCAAATGATGTCACATGTATTTGGGACTATGCTGGTCAGCTGACGTATTATATATCTCACAGGGTAAGGAATAAATTTTACAGAAAGCTGGTTTTTTTTTTAAATTTACTGTAGGTTTTACTTTTTTTTTACAAAAACCTTAAAAAACATCTCCACATTATATATGAGAATTAGTTTTAACTTATTGAATCTAATTAAAAGAGCTCCTGAATATCAAATATTAACTCAAATCGAACAATAAACATTATTAGTTTGGGGGTTCTTGTAGTATTTACAGGACTTAAATCTCTCTTGTTAACCCTTTGATACCTTGGCCCGTATTCTATACGGTCTAATTTACTGTCCCAGGATGCAGGGCCCATATACGGTATGGGCTGATTTTCCTGCTTGTTTTAGTAATGCTGCCCTCTGTTCTTTTAGGGGATTTCCCTACCGTCATGTAACTAGACATGACTTGGCAATCATTTGTATAATGTCAAAATGATTCAAAGTAACTAAAAACCTAACATTATGGGACTCATGGTTTTGAGCCTAAAAATTGGTGCGGCTTATACACAGGTTACACAAAAAAATCATGATATTTCGCGTCCTAATTAGGGGTGCGGCTTATACAACGGAATATACGGTATATTTTATTTTATTACTGTTTTTATGATTTTTGCAACTGGACCATTTATGAGCTGCCTTCCACCTGTGCTTGAATGATGTAGAAAATGTAGTAGGAATCCTAGGACAGCACTGTAGTGAGTAAAATTAAAAATACTAGGCCTAGGCTACAAACCAGTCCTACCTTAGGCTATGCCTCATTAATTTGGCTGGTCTGTGCCTAACCTAGACAACAATAATCGATGGTGCTGTTTATAGCACGTTTATGTTTGGCCAGGGCATCTGCCAAATGACCTACACGGCAACAAGATTTTTATTTTTCTGTGGATTTTATCGCCAGTTTGGCTATCAGTGTTTCTACTTTGGTAGCCATGATGGTAATGATAAAACTGTTCGCCATGGTTCGTTTTTTTGTCGCCAATGGCGACATGGCCATCATATTTTTTGAGTAATGACCTTTGTGACCTTGGGCATAAAAATTTTTTTATTTAACCAAGCACATTTTATTTCTGTAAAAAACAACATATCCACATAATATGTAACATTCATGACCATAGGAGTATTTTTGTGAAGTTTACACAGGCTTTATGGGTAAAAAAATACCCTTTTTAAGCCACTAAATTGCAATTGTGGGCACATGATCTTTGACCTAGGTCTAAAGTTGAAATAATTCTGCTATTTTTTGGAAGCCCAAGACATTTTTAACACAACAATCAAACCAACATTTGTGAAAGGTTACAGTCATAAAAATGTATTTTGCGTTTTTCCTAAATAGGCCTCATTCACCTAGGGGGTTGATCTCTTGGGATTTCAAAGGGTTAACTGACTTTAACAGTAATACATATTTTTTAATGATCAGCTGATTTTAATATTTTTTTTATGTTTTAAATTGTATTTTTCTTCTTTCTAGTTTTTTCTGACAGGTGGATCATCATACTGTGTGGTTTTCAGTGTGTTAGATGATTTGGACACTTTGGCAAACCCAAGAAATTCCCTGAAGGTAAATATACCACTTGGTCTTCAATGCAGGTTTATAGCTTTAATAGTTTTATTACATCAACCATAATCTCATACTGTTTTAAAAATTATGTGCTTATACATTTTTTTAGGGACAATTAGAAATGACAAATCTTCAGATGAATGTATTTTGGATGCGGTCAATATACGAACATGCTGTACTACCCTATCATGGAAGGACAGAGAAGTTAATCAATGGCATATCCTCACCCACGATCAGTTTAGTTGCCACACATAAAGACAAACTACTTGGGACTGAGTCAGAAAAGAACAAGCTGGTGAGACATTGTCTGTTTTTAATAGTAAAATTACAATATTTTAGTCTTAAATTCTTCAAAAAATTTACTTATATGAGGCATGTTGTGGCAAAATGGCTAAGTTGTAGCAAAAATTGAAATTCAAGTTATTTTCCAGATCCGGATCCTGCTATACCGTTAGCTGCCTTGTGAGAACATAGCCTAAATTGTTAATCTATAGTTTTTTAGGGAATTTTTTTGAGCTCCCATATTTTATAGCTCATTTATTCAATATAGCCTGTCCAACAACTTAACCATTTCACCACGACATGTCTCATACTGTCTGTTTTTTAGTAGTTACATTATTTTTTTTTTTTAAATCTTGAAAACATCTAATACTTTCAATTTTGTTCACAGATCACAACCAAGTTCAAAAGAATATTTGATGAAGTCGAAGGAACACCATACCGAAATCATGTGGATCGTGAGATGTATGTTGTAGATAACACTGTGCGTATGGATGAAGGGATTGAGAAATTGAAGAAGAATGTCGCAAAATACATGAAGGCAACGGCTAAACCTATTCCCACTAGCTGGGTTGATTTCCAGTCCAAAGTACAAGACGTTGGAAAAACAAGACTCCATGTTTCCTTAGATGAGGTAACATATGCTTCCTTATAATATTTATAATTGAATAATATTTGATGAATATGATTAGAATTACACAAGTGCAGATCCACAAGTCCAACACTACCCATCTCATAACTTTCTTCCTCTGGTATCCTAATCCCCCTCCCCCATTTGACAGAGCTTGTTGGGCAGTGAAACCATAAAAAATATAAAATAGGCTCACATCAAGTGAAAACATGTCTGTCACAGTCACCCGGAAAATTTATCCAAGAGTCACCACTGATCTTGCGTCCTTTGGGTCTCTATTGTATTGTTTATTTACCTTAATTAGTGTGATTCAGCAAAAGTTATTTTCTGTCATCTTATAGTAACTGAATAAAGATGAATGACAGCTTTTCTTGTGTTCTGTTTTATCACCATAACAACTCCCTGGTTTCATAAACTACCTTTATTTTTATGTTGTTTTGGTATTAAGCTTTTATTGATAACTAAAGGACACCTATAAAAGCTTACCAAAACAACATAAGAATACAGGTAGTGTATGAAACCAGGGAGTTGTTGTAGTGATAAAACAGAACACAACAAATTTACATCCAGTCAATTTGGAGTTACGTATAGTTCTGACATACATTTTTCTACCAACTACTTCACAACTTTTAAATTAACATATAAGGCAAGAGCCAATCAGCGTTGGAATAATAACTTTGGAAGAAATCTAATCAACATATATAAAGCAAGAAACAGTCAGCATTAGTTGGGTTAACCCATTGTATATAAGGGTCGAATTAAGCAATGTAGCTGACTACAATATATTTCTTGCATTTGTATGAATGGAATTCTCTTTTCATTCAACATTTGAAGATCGCGGAAATTGCATCTGAATGTGGAATTTCTGAACCAACGCTCAACACTGTCCTCGATTATCTAAATGACACTGGAATAATTCTGTACTCTAAGACTAATGAGAAGTTAAAGTACACGGTTATTACGAACTTGTGCATGATGATCGACGTCGTGACGAAAATCATCACAGTAGTGAAACCAGATGATATTGAGAAGGTAAGCAATACAACAATCTCTTATAAATATTTTTTTTTTATCATTTTATGATACTTAAAATTATGGTGAATTGCATGCATTTTATGTGTTCATATTTTCTTGTAGCTGCCTATACTGAAGCAGTGGGAAAAGCTCGACCGTGAGGGAATTCTACAAGAACAGTTGCTACATCATTTGTGGCGACATGAGATAGCGAAAGATGCCAGCAACTTAGAGGTATTTTTAGAAATTATGAAGATGTTTGGGTTACTGTTTGAGCAAGAAAAGGTAAGCTGGTTCTAATCGTTTAGCAGAAGTAAACCCTTTCATATTATTATTTTTTAGTTCCTATGCACATAATGCAATAGGAACTATTGTATTCACTTTTTTGCATGTGTGTGTGTGTGTGTGGACATCTTCAGGAAAAGTTTTCGGACATTTTGTTTTACTGACATGCCTAATGGTACCCTTGGTATTAGTTTTCTAACTAGCCATCCATCACTTTATTCCCATTGCATTCTATCTTGTCATTCTGGCCCACATTGCCCTTGTGGAAAATATCAAGGTGTCATTAACATACTCGTGGAAACAGTACTAATATAACAAAGTATTGTGTTTATTGATACTGCATTTATAGTAAATAATAATTTTGAAATAAAACCAAATATTGTTATATTACTGTAATTTTATTTTTGCCTTATATATTTTTTTTACACAGACATTTGACCCAAACTGTTTACATCAAAAGTTGTGTTGATTACTATTAAAGAGTCTGAGCGATTTAAGGAAAGAATTTGTATTAAAACTGTGTATGAAGGTGTGGGGGAGGGGAGGAGGGAAGCAGCGCCTCCCTGGATACGTCCCTGCGAAAGTTAAAAGCACTCCATAGTGATAAAAGTATCACAGTTTATGTATTAAGTAGGCCTATAGGCAACATTTTCGCAACCACAGCATAACGCAGCAAACGGCCTAAATATCTTTTCTAATTGAAATATTTTGTGTATAAAATTCAGTCACATAACTTCACTATTATACTGCATAAGGTTGATGACTGCTAAAGGTGGTTTAATATATTGTTGTCTAGTAGGACATGCCAGCTCCCCTACCCCCGATATTGTTTCAAACTACTGTAAAATGAAAATACTGTATAGGCCTACAAAATTTTAAAAAAAATAAATGTTTTTTTTTTATTCTAATATTGTAATTTGCCTATCAATATCACTATTTTGGACTATAAAAACTCACTCCTGAATTGTTCAAATTAAACCACCACACAAATTTGACCCAACCTTATATTTTCTGATAAAGTCATGTATCATGCATAGGAACGTTAATGCCTGCAAGGCTCTGGTTTTCAGATTTAGCATATTTTCAACTTGAGGAATGTAGACAAGTTTTATATCAAACTAAAGCTTAAAAAATGTTTTTTTATGATTCCTTGATGAAACTTTTTTTGTGTGGATGTATAAAAATATTTTGGAATTTGAAATTACATAATTTTGAAAGTATAAAAAATATGAAAATGTCAAGTTTTTTCAAAAACTCTAGGAAATAAAAAAATTGCCGTTCATGCCAGTCATTTTTATTTTAATTCGGAGAACTTAACATATTAAATTAGTTTCTTGTGACAAAAAGTAATATTCATTTACAAAACAATATTAAGGTGGGGCAAAAATATTTCTTAATATTTTTGTCAGTCTGTGACCAAAAAAAAAAACATTTTTCAAGTTTATTATTAAAGTCAGGCAGCTTTCAACCATTGTGAAATTCATAAAACCATTGAAGCTATTAGGCTAACATACACTGACAAGATTACTTAAATTTTTGGACTTATTTATCCATATTTTTATTAAATTAATTTTAGTCGGTCCGTGACTAAATTAGTCACACACCACCAGCAGTCAACAATTCAAAACCACAGTGCAGAGACTTTCTTCCAGTGTCTTTATACAAAGCTATCAATGGTAAAAGCCACAAACATTATAGGAGTATAAAAAGCTGCCTGAGGGGTGTTGCCTGGTCCTGCACCAATATGGCAGCAACACTTAAACATGCGCTGCCAGTTTCATACCAGCGCATTCATATTCCTGGATGAAGAGATAAAAATGTAATTATCTTTCCAAGGGCACAAGCAATCTGACCGAACTCTCTCTTGAAATTGCAAAGATTTGCCGCTGTGCCAACATGCCTTCTGTTCCTTCTGTTGCCTATAATTTTCAAATTTTTTTGAGATTCATAATATGCCACGTCAGTGCTCTTGTTTTCAAAGGGATCTCAACCTGGTAACAGAATCTTCATTGTTCCTACTCGGATGCAAATCAATAAAGAAGGCTTGAAAGTTAGGGGAGACGAGCAGCAAACTGCATCGTTTTATGTGACTCCCACGGACTTCCTACCGGATGCTGTCTACAATGTGTTGGTCGTTTCGTTTTTAGACTTGATGAATGACAAAGGTAGGAATGGTGATCATGTGGAATTGTTTCGGAATCGGAGTGACTTTTACTTAGATGATGAGCATGTCGTGAGTCTAGGAGCTGTCAGAATCAAGAACAGACATGCATTAAAAGTAAGATGCAAAGTTTAAACATATTTTTATTAATGTAATAGAAATGTAGAATTATGTTATAAATTATATATTATATATAAAAGTATATTTAATTATGTAACAAAATAGGCAATAACATACACAGTTAACCATATGGAGTATTTTGCCAGCTTCAGCGGTGAGGATTTGAGCCTATTATTATCCGAACTTGAACTTGATCGATTCCTAAGCCTAGGATGGTTTTATGCTGGCCTTCGAAAGGAAGATGAGTCCTTGTAGTATTTCGTCGAGGCTCATCCTGTCGGTATTGTATAAAACATATAATGAATGTTTCTCATTCATATAATGGGGTAGAATATTTCATGAGGTGAAAGATTGGATGTTCTATTCACCTCGTTGAATAGAACATCCAGTCTTTCACCTCGTGAAATATTCTACCCCATTGCACTCATAAACATTCATTATTTGTATATATTACGTGCATCTATGACCTTTTCTCAGTGAACAACACATTGACTAATAAAATATCCTGTATGTTGTATATAATAGATTGAAATATCACGTAGGATGAAAGTTTATGAACATGGCAAAGAAGAACTTCTCGAACCACATCCTAGCATCTGCATGGAGGTAAGCTTCCGTAACCAAATTCTGTTTATTCTAGTCATTTTGTAGGAGCAGTTTGGCGCAGTTGTAGTTCTGCATTTCAACCTTGAGGTTGGAGGTTCATATCCCTGTTTGTGTCTTTAGGCAAGGCACTTAACCTGTGGTTATCTCTTTCCACCAAAGAGTACAAGTGAGCACCTGGTGGGTTCAAACACAAAATGCGCTTAATATAGATGAAATTTAATTAGAAATTAAAGAGATAATGAACAACTTTATTATAATTCAATATATACTTCTTTTAAATCTTATTTGTCATGCAATTTGAATTAAAGTGTACCACTTGCTAATGCTTTTGAGACAGATTCCCAATTCTTACCAAATGCTCAAAACGTCTTTGATTCTAAGTTTGCTATAAGTTTTGCACATAACTGGTTTTAAGTAAAGGGGTTTTACTAAATGGAATCAAGATTTCCTGTGGATTGTTGTTGGGGTGTGAAAAAACCAACGAAATGGGGTAAGAGTTTCCTTATAATTCCTGATAGGGTCAAGGGAACAGCTATTTGAGTTAGATTCAGTTTTGTGGGGCATCCAATTGGAAAGTATTATACTATAAACTATTTTTTCTGTTTTCATTTATTTTGATGATCTGAAAATGAATGTCCCCCTTTTCCATTGATAGGGGACCATTTAGGGGACTTGGTTGCATTCCTAAAACACCTACAAAATTGAGATTTTATACACCTTGGTATGCAACCATAAAAAATTTTCAGGATAATTTTATCTTATTTCATTTTTATCAGGTATTAAGTTACATCCGTCAGCAATTGAAAACTGTGTATGTTACTACAGAAGGAGTCGGCTATGAGTTACACGTCCTTTGTAATGCCTGTGACGCTACGCTGCAACCGCTGCATAAACTTGAGGAATGTTTGATGAAAGAAAGTGTGCCATGTGGAAAAACAAAGTCAGTTGTAACTACTCGTTTTAAACGACTCTTTTCAACAGGTTGGTTTAAGAATGTGATTTGTATATGAAAATTGTTTTTATATTTTATTATGGAGACACAATATGATTTATTTTCTATTAAATACGGCCAATTTTACCATGGTAGCTTGGAGGGCCTGGTCTACTTGGCTAGTCTAGTTTTAATAGCCTGGTCTACCATTAAGGCATTGGCGAATTCTAGCACTGGTATATCATCTTTAAATCTCAAGTTGAATATGCAATAAAAATATAAACTGCAGTATTATTTCTATTAAAAGTAATTCACTGTAGTCTTGTACTGTATAGTACAGTATTTACCACATCTAGCTTAACACATGTTCATCGTGACAAATTAAAACATAACATGATATATTAAATTTTCAAAATACATATTAAGCAATTGTCCAAGGAAGCTGTGTTGAATGAAATCCACAATCTAAATACCTGAGAAGGTAAAAACTACAGTAAAAATTAATTTGTGTAGATCACACAGGCTGAAAAACATTGGTTCCTACCCTAGCTTCATAGGCCAGTGGCCTAGACAGAACAAGTTGTCTTTTATGATTTTTATAATATTCAAAGTTATTGAATAATACAACATTCCCAACATCCATACAACATTCACAATATGAAAGATGATTATGTAGTGTATATGTATAAGGTTATTACTACATAATAGATGTATTGTAAAACATGGAATTCCAGCAAATAGAAAAAAAAAATGGTCCATGTTTGCACGATTTTCTACATTTTTTAGTAAGTCAAGAAGCTAGTTAGGGTTTAGTTTCTACTTTAGAATGTAGTACAAGTTTTTCAATTATTAAATTTTGGCGTGTGTTAAAAAAATGTAAATTTTGCACCCTGTTCGAGCACTGTCACTATTTTTAGATATTTGTTTACATTGTTTATGGTGCTACACAGCAACTTCATTTGAATTTTATCCACTAGGTTTTCCTATGCATTCTATAAGCTTTTCTAGCTTAGCCCAGCTCCCTGGGGGTTTAGAACTGCAAGATATCCCATAGGTCTCTGATACTCGCCTTAACGGCTAGAGGTTGGAGGTTCGGATCTCACTAGAGATTTTCTTCAATACAACTGAAATGAAGGAACTTGTTGATGATGAGCTATGCTTGATGCAATTATTATCAGTTGGCTACTTTTAGAAGCGACTATAAACTCTGCTGTTTGAGTGCCATTGAACATATTATATGGATACTCAGCGCTATAAGTTTTGTGATTGATTGATTGATTGATTAACTACTACGCCGGTGTTTAACAACAAAAAAATGTACACATAATAACCTAAAGCATATAATAATTTATTTGTATTAACTTTTTCAGCTAAGATGGGTCATGCTGCTTCTTCCCCTGAGCATGTTGTAATTCAAGGTAATTTGAGATTTTTCATGCCACCACGATTATTGCTTCTTCACTCACCTATAAATCTGTTAGGAAAACTAGTAAACATATGCTTACATTGTTTTCAGTGGGTCTACACACTGAACATTCACACACTCATTCACACTGTATATTCTTTGTATTTTATGTATTATTAACTGTTAGCAAACACATGATTATGAATTAACAGTATTATGCTAATAATGCTCTCCTAGTTCAACCATGGAGGAAATATATTACATCCATGGTTCAACCATGGTAGTAGATAAGCTCTAATACAGTACAGTATTAGTTAGACGTAGGCCTAAAAGTATTTTACTTAACTATCACTATCTGTTGATACACCATGCAGTTGCTCCAACAGCATCATGCGTACAGACTTTACTCTGTTTACATTTTGGACAAAATCGATTTGGGATTGTCAACAAAAAAAAGGCCTATTATAATGCATTGCATATGTTGGTTGTTTTGCCGTAGGGGAACTCTCCTAAGAAAATGAGTACACTTTGTTGGAATAATAGTAATGCTTGTTATCCATACATAATTCTACATCTACAAAATTATATAATAATTATGGTAAAACTTGAAGATATTGATGTGTTGAATTTTTATTTGGTCCAAAGGAATGACAGATGCGCAATTCAGTGCACTTAAAATGGATGTCGCAGTGTGGTATGATAACCAAAAATGTCTTACTATGTTGAAAGTGTTGTTCAGAGATCATGTGGTCAATGAGAGACTATCAAAAATAGATAAGACAGTGGACTTGCTGAATGATTTAGTTAAACATGGTCATTTGAATTCCAAGAATCTTACAATTCTGCATGATACCATCAGCACAACTGAACATTTTGGTCTTCAACATAAGATTAAAGTATTACTACCGTCATTCGCGGATGTTAAGGAAGGAAACATTTCCAAACAATTCAGTCATCACAGACAAAAACTAATGAAGTTTGGAATGAACCTGACTCCAGACAATGTAACAAAAATTGATGGATTGCTGAACATGCCCTGTAAGGAGTATACCGATGGCTGGAGTATGATCACTGATCTAGAAGACAGACAGATAATCAGCGAAAAGAATATGAAAGAATTCACTGATTCATTAAGAAGCCTTGAAATCCATCCAGCATTGAATGCACTACAAGATGGTAATCCTCATTTTTTTTAAAAGAAAACAATTTGTCATGTGGGCCATTTCGTTTTATTTTGTTTAGGCCTACATTCTTTACATTTCATTTTCATCATTTTTTTTTCAATTCCACCATAACTTTTTTTCATTTCCTTCTTTCCATTTTCTTAACATTTTCCTTTTTATCTTTTCTTTTCCCTTTATTTCATCATTTTGTCATTTTCATGTGACATACTTAACAGAGTAAACTTAAATTTAGGTACAATTACTAATTTGTGAATTCCTTTCTCTTCATTCCATAATAAATAATATATAGATTTTATATTTAATAATAATATCAACAACAATGATCACATGTAACATTTATAAGGTGCTCTGTATTGTTGTCTTACAGAGCTTTAAGGTATTGAAACAAGCAAGATTAAGGAGTAACTTGACCCGACATGGGATTGCACAACAGAGCTTCAATCACATAACCACAACATCCTAGATGTTTCCATGAATATGTTGACAGCATAGCAGAAATAAAAATTACAGTACTTGACTGAAATTGCTGTAATGTCTGAAAAGGTGGAAAAGGTCCAGTGGCATTGCAAAGTCCAGATAGACTGCCTAACTTTGTGCACGTCCACGACTACAGGAACACAAAGCTGGTGCATTCCTTCGACAATAGAATGTAAACTAAAGAATTTTAAATAGAATGGAAGAAAATGAGATCGATGTTGCATGCTGCTGGTGCTTCTTTAACTGGACTTTAATAAATATAAGGCACTCTGATTTATCAATTAAGTACATAGTTCTACAGTACTTATGAATTTAAATTTCTGCTGTAAAATATGAATGCATGTATGTGTCGTTATATATTTCTGTTCACGCATTATGAGATGTAAACATTTTTAGCAGCTTAGTTTACAGCTGGTTTAAGAGCGCTACAGTTTGGGTACCAGGAATAGCCTGCGATAAGTCTTAATTATCAATCACAAATTTACTAATTAGTGTTTGGATGCCAACTGTAAAATGTAGCTTGCAGTGTCATAATTCAAACAATTTGGACAGTATTATATTTATCATATATACAGTACTTAGCATTGTTTAAATATTACTTAAAATTTATGTGTTTATTATATTATTAACTTTGTGTTTTAATATGTACTGTTGTATCAGACTCACTTATGCTAAAGCTCCTTAATTTTATTAATAATAATAATAATAATAATAATGATAATATTAATTTATATAGTGCATTTTCAGAGTGCTGTTCAATGCGCTTTATATAAAAATTGATAAAATACAATATAAAACAGGCAGCATTATACTATCAAATTACAAAAATATTATATAGAAAAATTACAAAAATATACTTATGATTAATTACATTGTTAAAAAAATTGGAAAATTCAGACAAAAATAAATATCATTAATTACCTAACAAATTTAATATATACTGAATTATTACAATACAGATCAAATAAAAGTTTTAAATCCAATAACTAAAATATAATTAAAAGGAAAGATAAATATAATTACAATAATAAAATCATTGAAATTAATTACAAATTGTGGTAACCAATAAATTACTATTTACAGTTATATAAAATTTAAATATCTAAATTCAATAACAATTATTATTTGATTACCAATAAACATAATAATAATAATAATAATATTATTATTATTATTATTATTATTATTATTATTACCATTATTATTATTATTTAGCGCATATTTTAAACCCTATCAGGTACCTACTTATACTCCTGGGTGGAGAGAAGCAAAGGAGATAAAATGCCTTGCCCAAGAACAAGTGGAATACACAGAAAGAGGGATGGGAAACCAAACCATTCTCGCTGCGCCAAACAACTTCCATTAAGGTACAAGTCTTTGCAGAATATTAATAAAAATATAGGTTTTGAACAATCAAAGCTCAATATTGTATTTTCCACGAATTACACAAAATGCAAATGAATGTGTAGACATTTTTCAAATCATGGTTGTTTTAATGTATATATATATATATATATATATTCGCATTATAGATAGGTTTCAATTTTGCTTGGCCGGCCGCAAACATAGGGTTTTTAATTCATTGTCGCGGCCCGAAAGAAAAACGCTGTTGGGCCACACTTTTCCCGCCTGTGCTTTAAATGATGTTTACCATCACAAACCACAGAATTTAAGAAGTGATTGATATGATAGAGGGGATATATTTTTATGGCACACACTGTAACAAGAATTTTGATGGAACAAGATATTGATGCATATATGAACACTTGTATGTAAGCAGTATGGTGTACTGATATTCTTTTTAAAATTTTGTTTTGTGTGCTCCACTGCCATTTGTACATTTTAGCACAATCTTTCATAAAAACCACCATTTGATTAAAAAAGTGTATCATGCAGAAATATGAATTGTATTGTACCCTTTATGGATTATGTACACATGTCATGACATATATGTAATTATAACTGAATTTTAACTTTTATTATACATTATGTTAAGAACTTACTTAAATATACAGATAAAGCAATTCAAATATGTTTTAAATTTAATTTTTTAATTTGTTAGCATGCCAGACAATGCATCTTTAATATATACAGTATACATTTCTTTTCTATCGACAAAGTTTATTTTATAGTTGCAAGTGAAGTTGTACATATATTTACAATGTGAAGTTATGGAATGGATGTTAAATTTTTAGGTTTCATTTTTTGTGTGTTCTTTAAATAGAAACTATTCTGATCAACTGGAGCAAGAAACAAACCATGCAAAAAACTCTTTTCATAGAGGGTGAAACTTCCAGCTTATCGTAGAAGGCTGGCTAATATTTAGGGCCTCTTAAATATTTGAAATAACGAAATATTGTAAATGTGATATACGAAGCTTAAGCCGAGCACGTACTGTGTCATACGTTGGTTGTACAACAAATCGAACTCCTCTCCTTATAGTTCTAGATGACATGACACCTGATTGCCGGTGTGATTGAGAATGGATCATAATAAAAAGCAAATTGTTGCGCGTACATCATGGCGCTGCATTCTCTATAGAATTGCGTCGCCGACAACCGTGAGTGCCCGGCTTTTGGCTATGTTCAGACACAATGATAACGTTAATCGAGTGATGTGAATTTGTGCACGGTGTGGCGAACAACAGTATTATCGCACAATCACTGGCGTACGGTAATCCACCAACAGACCCAGATTAGCGTACGCCACTGAGTTACGGCAGTCATGCATCAGTGATTTTGAACACGGCCAGGATTTGACCCACAATGAATTTCGAACTGATCTTCCACTATATTGGGAAGCTGCTCTATATTCTGCAATTTATTATCTTTGGTAAATGTTTTAAATATTTCTAATGTACACTGGGTTAAAACAATTTTTAATATTTTTTATTGTATATGTTTTTTGTTTGTAACTTTTTATCCATATTAAGTCATTTGTTTTACTTTGTATAAAAGCATTGTACAGTAATTTTTTTTGGATAAATAAATATTAGTTTGACCTCAAAGATGTTTTTGTCATGCGATGAATTGCTATGCTGTAAATTTATTTCAACCTAGACCCAGGGATTGGAAAGCAGACATATCGGGTTTGAGTCACGCCAGAAACACATTCTTGAACTATCATCTTTCCTTAATACATTCAGAACATTATTTCTCCTCATATTTTAGCATATATTTAGTGTATAATTATTGGCAAGCTTATCTTACGAGATAATTGCATAACATTCATTCTGAAGGTATTCATTGTTGATTTAGTTGTGAGCAACATTTTCTAAGATGACTAAGAAGTCCAATTCTAGAGTGCCAGTCTTTGTTGCAGTGTCCTGAAATATATAGTGTAATAAAATTCCTCTGATGGGATTTGAACCTGAGATGTGTATAAGAGA